>NC_081557.1:129083293-129167288 GCF_022355385.1 Mustela nigripes | reverse complement strand
TTCTTCTTCTTCTTCTTCTTCTTCTTCTTCTTCTTCTTCTTCTTCTTCTTCCTCCCTCTCTCTCTCTCTCTCTCTCT
Source organism: Mustela nigripes (assembly GCF_022355385.1). NCBI lineage: Eukaryota > Metazoa > Chordata > Mammalia > Carnivora > Mustelidae > Mustela > Mustela nigripes. Next base: position 129,167,211 of record NC_081557.1, on the reverse strand, counting down.
CTCTCTCTCTCTCTCTCCCTCTCTGCCTTGCTGTTTCCTGGAGTTATTTAGTTTATGAATGGTCCAGGGCCATCATGAGGGGGGTGGAGCTTCAGTTCCTACAATCGCTATCCGAGCTGTCAGTGCTTTAGCCAATCCGAGAGAGAAGACAGGCATGCTTGGCAGACAGTAGCCGCGACCGCTGCACTTGATAAAGAAAGGGGGTAAAGAGAGAAGTAAGAAAATAGGAGGAGATAGTAGAAGTCAAATGCTCACACACATTTTACAGCCCCCTTCTTCTTTATCCTCTCCTCTTATCTGTTGCAAGGAAGAAAAAGAATCTATATAGAAGGGACTTCCTGGAGATGGCTGGAATAACGCGAGAGAGTAGCAGTGGTTGAGAAAGGTTCACTTTTTTTTTCTTCCTACCAACATTGTGCAGAAGGTGCAAACTCTGACAAAATTACTTTTGCTTGAAGGCAAATAGAAGGAAGACGGGCAATCTTGGAAAGAACCTACATTTTTCTAGATTTTCTCCTCTGGCAAACTCTCCCTCCCTTCTCTTCCCCTTCTCCCCCATTGCTGCCAAGAACCAGAGCAATTGCTGTATGTGTGCACCAGTTGGGGTGTGTGTGTGGAATGGATATGGGGTGAAGGTTTATGACCATAAATCTCTTTTCAGTAATCTCCATATCCTGTTGAAAAATGGGGCAGGGTAAAAATAGTGTAGGCACCTTGTTTGATAATTACTTCTTAATTAAGATTCAGATTTTTTATGCTATTACTTTTGTTTAAAAGACTAGTTATTAGAGATAAAATATGTTTAAGCCTTGAGAAAGAGTGCAAATTTGTATGTGGTAGAATATTGTTGGATGTACTTTTAAATTAACTAAGCCACTAAAATTGTTTTAAATAATAAAAATGAAAAGAAATTGTAAAACTGAACCTGAGTTAAAGTTTTCATAAAACGTTAGATATTATAAACCTAATTTTGAGTATACTCTGAGGCAGTACAGAGTTTCACTTGTAAAATGATTTTATTTTCATAATTGACGGTTGCTTTTAAAAGACTTCACTGCTGTAAAAATCTATAACTATCCTGTTATTGATTACACAGATGGCTTCACTCCTCCCTTGGCATTTCACTGAAACTCATGCATGTGCTTTTAGTATATGTATTATACTTTCAAGCTGTACCCCCTTGTAGCCTTTCCCTACTTTTGGATGAAAGAAACTGTAACAGTGTTTTTGATTTGCTTAGTATGGAGAGTTTATGTTTGAACCTCAGGTGTCTTGATGCTGAGTCTTTTTAAGACAAATCAAGTAGATGGAATTATTTTTGGTTAGATTTTCGATATTCTCTGATAATGACATAAGAAATAAAAATCTATGAAGCCATTTGGGCAAACACTTCCTTTTACAAAACCGGTGTGCCTGCGGCTTTTGCAAAAGCTCTTGGGAGGGCTTGAGGTGCCCTTCTAAAAGCTGGACCAGGTAAATCTGAATTCAGTTGCATAAGGGAAGTTTATTTCTCTCCGTGTACTTGATGTCAGATACTTGGACTTCTTGGTTCTTTCTTAGGTCTCTGGAGCAGACCACTGGTGCCTTGCCCCCCCTCACTCTCTTTGCCACAGCCCCTTTCTAAAGAACTGGTTGGCTTTTTAAAAAATAAGTCGGATTTTGTGAAGAATACGTCTTTGGTAGCCAGGAGTGGGGAAGTACAGTCGGAAGTAAGCAAACACCATACTGGGGTGCAGAGCTTTAGTTAACTTCTCCCGCAGTGGCGGTGACTCGGGGCGACGTTTGGCTCCCGCCTTGCTGGGGGCGCAGCTTTCATCTCGGGAGTGCTTGGCGGCGGAAGGATAGAGTGGAGCCGTGGCTTCTTCGGCGTTCGCGCGAGTGCGAAGCCCAGACTCTGTAGGTACTCCGGCTAATGCTTTGGAGGTCCCACTGGCGTTCTGGGAAATATTACTGGGCAGGAGGGACACTTTGCTGCAGAGTTGTGCGGCCAGCCCTGAGAGGATCTACTGCAGCTTCTCCCGGGGGCAGTTCCTGGGCGGAGACTTGTGCTGGGGTCGGAGGGTGTGGAGCTTTCCCTCCCAGACCCTGGAGGTGGCCGCTTCTTACTCATTTCGGGTACCGGAGCAGGGAAGGCCTTGCACTTGGACCGGCCTGGCCCGCGACGTTCCTGGGAGTGTTTGCAAAAAGACCCGGGGGTGACGGCAGTTGTCCATTTTCCTAGCTCCAGTGCGGCGTCGCCACCCCCCACCCCCGGGTCCCTGGGTAGGCGCCGGCCCAGGCCACGCGGATCTTTGCGCCATTACTCCCTGATACCCCACTCCTCTTTTTCCGGCTCTGTCGGGCTCGACCAAGTTTCGTGGCACCCTTGTCTCTGGGTTTCTCCACTTCTATATACAGAGGCTGAGGGATGATAAAACGTTACAAATGTTTTGATTTAAAAACAATTCATTACCAATTTACCCTGTCTAAGGTAGATGCTGTAGTAAATAATAAATCAGTTAAACAAAGGCGACTTTAATTTATTGCCGTGGTACTAATTAGAAACATCATTCGAGCAATAAACTTAAACACTTCCAGCAAATAATGCCCGCTCTTGCTCGTTCCCTTCCTCCCCCCTCCCCCACCCCAACTCACTCTGGCTGCCTCTGCTCTAAGAGCTGCTTCAGCTGTGTGTTTGCGGATCCGCTCTTCCTCTAGTTGAATAATTGAAGGGGGAAACGGTATCCGTGGAGGCTGTAATTGAAGAGCCCCTGTCACCTCTGCTTTTATGTATGTTAGTATAGAAGTCCATCAGCAGCTCCTTGATGGTGTATTAAAACGAAGTGGCAGCCCCTTCTGCAGGAGATACCATATTCTATTAAAGGAGACCAAGTGAGAGAAAGAAACTCTAGAGGCTAAAAGCCACTTCAGGTCTTCAGACCGATTGATCTGTATTCTCTTGTTATAATCCGTCTCATCATACTTGAGTTAATGAGGCAAAAGAGGGGGAGAGAAATCTGATGGTCCTTGACAAATTCATTAGGGAGGCTGCAGGACATTTTATTTGACTGTTAAACATCTTGTTTGTTTGGTTTAGGCAGTGCCAACATCAGCATGCTTCTGCCCAGACCTGCGATGTTGGGCTAGCTTACAGACATTCCTAAAAAGAGAGGGAGGATATTCAGGGTGTGATTTGAATTTTTTGTTTGGGATTTTGTGTAGTCCATAACCTTCAGACTTCTCTAGTCTTTACCTTCACATTACTTGAGAAGCATTTTATGAAAATGTGCACGATAATACTGAGGAGGGGTTGTTTTTAGTTAGTGTAAGCTAAAATGTATGTGTTGAAACTTTAGCCTTAAAATTTCCGGTTTCCTTAAAATAAAATCGAGTAAAGTTATAGAAATTAATGGGCTAGTTTTTGAAAAAAGTGAATATTTAAGCTCCAGAAGAATAGCCAGATTATACTTTACATTCTCTTTTTAATTGATCATGAGCAAATAAACTTTCAATTATTAATTGAGTTTCCTCTTGCAATGAAATGCTTATGAGTACAAAAACTTGGAAATAAGATTTAACTATTTATACAAATAAGATCTTGAACATAATGGTGTATTTTAATCTGAGGGCCTTTTTATATTTAAAATTAGAAGCAAAACTGGCTACTATTAGGTGCTAAAATGAGGTGATGTATTGGCAGAAGACTTACATTGAAGATATTTATAACTGAAGAATAACGGGCAATTAATAGGATGCTAATTTTATAATATGTTACTCTAAGTTAATAATACGATATTTGATCTTCTCGGAGTTTTTCCTTGAAAAGAAATGAACAATCCAGTTGTGATACTTTCTTGCATAGAAAATTCAGTCATATTTTCCTACAGCAATTGACTTAAACAGTCTCAGCTTAAGTGCTTTGAGGAAAGAACCCTGTCTTCCATTTATAGGGAAACAGTATGAGAGAAAAAAGAGAACTAATGCTCTTTGCCTGTCATTTTAAAACATTCCTGCACTGCTGATGAAGCTTGAACTGCTTCAGGGAATGTATGGATTTGAAAAGAAATGATTCAGTAGTTCATGTTGTGTTTCTCAGGAGCAAAACCAAGATAATGGCTGAAGTCAGAGCTTCTGTACATCTGACAGATATAATCCTGTTTACATTTCCAGAGAATACAGAATCCTTAAACAGTTTTATTTTTTGCTGATCTTTACTTAGAAATATATTTACTAAGTTAAACTTCAGTGCATTTTTTACTTTATCATATCACTGAGACTTAAAAGATACTCATGATTTTATTCTTTATAGACATGGCATACGGTATTGTAACAATCCTTACTAAAGAGTATACAGATTTTAGATTATATAATTTTGTTTTCCAGGAAAACATTTTAGAAGTATTCAAAACATAATCAGGTTATTGACTTAAAAAAAAAAAAAAAAAAAACCCCGACTTGGAAGGATTTACACTTTTTGGAAAACAAAGGACCTCATGTTTACATGTGTATACTCTCTTCCTCTAAAATCTAATTTTGAAGCATCTGTGAGTTGCTAAATTTTGGGGTTCTTATGTACTTAATCTTTCAACATATTTATAAAAATCCTTGATTTTTTTAAGGAAAAAATAATTTTTGGTCAAAATATAAATGGGGAAATGAACAACTACTAAACTCCCTTAATTTAAAAAATATTATAATAAAAACAGAAAGAAAAGTGAATAATCCAAACACAAGTTGTGTATTAGTTGATGAAATTTTATTGAAGTAATTATTTTTAAAAAGCTTTTAAAAACAATTATCAGGGTTGTAGTATCTCCATTGTATTAAAAGTCAAAGTAAAATCACATTCTCTTTTGCTCTCTGTGAAATTATCTGATTTCCAAAACTGAGGTATCATAGACATTGTTTCTAAACTATCAATAATTACTATTGTGGAATCAGTCTGGAGAGTAATCAGTAATTGAATGTTTTCTTTGAACAGTTCGCTGTAGTACCTGTTTTAAATGGTCAGTCACACTGGTGAACCAAGTTGTTTTTGTTTTTTCCTCTTACAAAATAGCTTAAAAACAAAACAAAACAAAACAAAAAAAAACCCTTGTAATCTCTTTGATTGGTAACCCAAGGGTATTGTTCTCATTTGTACAGTTTGAACTTAAGATAATGTTCTGTCAGGTAAAGGCAATAGCTTTAATTTTGCATAGTAAGCCTATTGAACTGTATTAAGAAAATCTTTTACATGCTTTTGAGCATTGTGTTGTGGGCCTTTTGAATTTGGTTTGGTAACCTCTGGTAATATATGATTAGTGGTGTTGTTTATACTTTTACATCTTTTACAAGTCTAATTCTTACTTCGTAGGTTGAGAAAATCGAAGAGTACAGTATATGTTCTTGTTTTCCCCCAAGCTGAATAACATACCTTATTAAGCTCTTCATAATTTGATCTTACCAAGATGTATAATGATAGAGCAAAGAAATTGTACTCAGGAAAATGGAAGTAAGCAACTTTTAGCCTAACTGAAAAGTACATACTGTTGTATTACTGAGCTAGGATATGAAATTTTAAGAAAATCCAAGTTAATTCAGCAGGCATCTCTCAGAAGGTGTTTCATTGAACTTATTGTATTTTCACGTATGTTGGGATATATCATTTGATCTTACCAATAAATCATTTAGCTTTTTCTCATTTTAAATGTATACGTTTTAGAGTTGTAGTAATTACATTTTTATTTCCATAGATATTTAAACAAGTTCTGAAAGTTAGAACAAATAAGATCCTGTCCTCCTTTCTTCCTTCCTTTTTAACAGTTTGAACTTGCTAATATACTATGAGGTAGATATTAAATTTCATCTGTCAAATAATTTTGGCTTTCATAACTCGCTATAATCTTCAACAAATGAGAGGGTACTTTCAGTAGAACCAGGTCTTAACTATTTAAGGAATGATTATATAATTTGTGGATTATTTTTTGTGTCTAGGTGTTTTTTTAATATCAATTCCAGAAGATAGGAAAATCAGGATTAGTCAATATTGAAATTGATGCTAAATAAATCAAACCTTTGATTTCCATTTTATTCAAGACATTAAATTTTATGGTTTAAAGAAGGTGTGATATCCTTTGTTTTATAACAATACTATACACTCACATGTAGAATATATTTTTTGGGATCTCAGAGCCATCGCCATTCCCATTTCTGTTTTCCTTTGTGATCAGTGCCAGACATTTCTGTAACAGATGATTGAGATTAGGGATGTAGATTATGCTAGTTCTGCCCTGTACTTAGTTCAAAATATAAGACTTGGCATTGTGTTCTATATTTCTTTCAGGTCATGTGAGACATTTTGTGGACCTATGTTTAAAATCATCAGTTAAGCATATCATATGGATAGTTTGGTATTATACTTCAGGAAAACTAGTCTTTTTGAACATTTTAGTTTATTTTAAAATATATTGGTTCTATCACACTCCATCTTCATTATTACTAGTAAAGGTCATTTGGCATCATTCTTTTACATCACAGGAAATTTTTAATAGAATTTGTATTATTTTTCATGGAAATGTTAAAACTCTAGCCTGTTTCTTCCTTCAAACATTGTGAATTAGAGTAAAAGTGATGTGCTGAGAGGTCTTTCTGATTCTTTATAGTAGTTAAACAACAACAACAAAAATTCTTCATTGGCTCCAATCTATGTATAGAAGACATCTGTATAGTATAAATGAAATAATATTTGATGATCTAAGGAATGAAAACTTTTCCTTTAACCATGTGAAATCAAGCTAGGATATAAAACAGCTGTCTTGGCCTATGTATATCAAGGTTCTGCCAGCCTGTTTCTTTTCTGAATTTTCCCTTATTATCTTTGGATCCTAAAGAGTCATTCTTTTATTTTCTGACTGGTTTTGTCTGAAGACAAAACCTGGGTTGGTAGGTTTAAGTCAGCCTGGATAGAGTGAAAAATCTTTGATCTATGGCTATGACTGTTTCCAAATGATTTGCTTGCTGGGACCAGACACTATCCATGCCCTTTCACTTTGCAATCAGATAGGTACACACAAAGGACCTGAAAGGCTACCAGATGCATAGTTAATCATCAAATTAGGTAAGTAGGGGGTTCCAACCATACTTAATTAGATCTTCTATTTCTAATAGTTATTGGTTCTATGGTACCTTGTTGGTTAAATGTTCTACAAATCTAATCCGTTCTGGAAATTAGGCAAAACTTTCTATAAACTATAGCATCAGTTAAAAATGAATGATATAAAGCTGTGTATTTTTAAAAATATATAAGGTCATTGCTGTCATGTAGCTTACCTAGGTAGATAAGACAGAGGCAGTTTGATAGCATCTAAAGAGCATTAGTTTAGGAGAAAAAAAAAGCCCTGATTTTTTGTCCTGGGTTGACTACAGACTATCTGAGTGACCTTGATCGAGTCATTATCTCTACTCACTGTTTTCTCTACTCTACACTCTACTCTACTCACTGTTTGTGTGTTCCAGGGCTTGCCCCTACTGATAACACCCTTGTTGGCTTGAATTTGGTGGATTTGAACTTTTTTCTACCTCTTCAAGATAAAATAATCTGTAACATCATACCATAGCATGATTTAAGTTGTTCTTTATGTCTTTATTAGTTGATTTCAAATCAGAAATCTTTCTGCAGGAATTTAGACTTACAGTGCTGTTCTAATATAGGTATATGAAAGCTTTTAATATGAAAAAAATTACAGAAAGGGATAAGCTTACAAATGGTTATATTCCATCCATATTTTAGTCTTAAGGGAAAAAATGACAAATTATAGGTTGGAGATGGTTGTGAGGGACAACCAAATAACAACTTGGAATAAATTCTAAGAATATACTAATTATTGCTTGATAGGAGTTGAATCATAAAAACATGAAAAAGACACAGACAGCTATGTGTATCGTATGTATAGAAAAATAGTATGTGTTTGAAGGTGTACATAAGATTAGCTGGTATGTTTTTGTCTTAAAATAGTGAATGGACTTTCAGTGTTTCTGATATTTTTATAAAGATTAGATACTCTATAAGAGTTCTTGAAACTAGAGAAAGTTCAAGTTCACAATTAACTCCAAAAATAAAAAAAAACTAAAAAAAAAAAAAAGGAATGGTCATTCTTCTCTTTAGGGAAACTCTATTGCTATAAGGAACTATAATACTGCCATATTCATGTTGTGTTAAAAGATAGATCCAAGCAGGGAAATGGTTTTCAAAACATGAGTCACAATAGTAAGTAAAGTTTTATACTACTTTCTCATGCTTTTCACTTGTTTTCATCAGAAGATCTGACAAGCATAAAAGTGTTAACATCTTTTATTTTACAGATGTTCTTAGTTTTCTCTCAAACTCTAAAAGATGCTGTATCAGAGAAGCCTGGTGGGAAATAATTTCAACACCTCCCTTCAATGGTGTGATAACTTACTATTTTCTGAGCTTGTGGATATTTTTGGTGGGAGGGCTGTGAGGCAGGGAAGAGACAATATGTTGAGATCTAATTATTCTCATTTCGAGATACAGGTCAATCTGTTTGCTTTATTATGAATTCTCTCTAAAATATCTTTTCAGTTGGCATAGTTGAATTATATTTACTTCTAAGTTGTATTCACTGGAAGTCCCTCATTAATGCAGGAGCAGTGCAGGTGACCACTAAAAGAGTTGTTGATGGACACTCCGTGGGTTTGCAAAGTGCAAACCTAAAAGACTAAGCATTGAGAAATGCATTGCTATTTGTGAATTTATGTTTTATCTCACTTCACTTGAAAATTTATGAGTGGTGTGGCTTAAGGGTGCTGGAGTTGTGTGTTCCAGGGCTTGCCCCTACTGATAACACCCTTGTTGGCGTGAAAGTGCAATGCAAATTATGACAGTTACAACCTTCTGTTTTGTTTAACCTGTCAGTAGATTTCCTGGCTCAGTGCTGAGGGCAATGGTGTGTTCAGCTAGTCCATATTCACCTAAACTTAAAAGGTCAGGTTTCTACAGGCAAGCCTAGTCAAAGCCTAATTGATGAGGAGGGCAGGGAGACAGAATTTACTGTTCTGTTGGCTAGTTTCATATCGTTAGGTTGTCCTGAAAGCATCAGGCAGTCACAGCCCCTTTCATGTAAGTGCTGACCCTAGACAGGAGCTGACAATCAAAGGAGGCAGCCACAGGAACCAGTGCAAGTAGGCTATTGATTTTTCAGTTAGGTCTAAGTAGTTTGTAGTATGGGTAATGGGTGACAGAGGCAGGTATGTCATTATCAATGAGCTCCAGAACAGTAGCGACAACCCTCTCTCATATTTCCTTCAGCACTGACAGTATGCATCCAGAGGCGGTCAATAAATCGCCCAACCTTTAACTGACAAGTGACTTGGAGGTTTAGGTTGAGGGGTGGAAGTTATAGAGCTAAACTTCTCTACTTGAGCATGTACTGCATCTAGCAAGAGTCAGTCATTATACTTCTAAGTCTTTGAAGTTTTGATTTGGATAAGTCTTTGCAACTCTGAAGATCAGAGTTTACTTTTAAGCTTTTAAGAAATTAACAATGTATTTATGTAGTTAAAAAAATAAAGAAATGAGCCAGTCATTTGTAAAGAGAATTATGCAAGGATAGGTAAGTTATGTTATTATGGTATAGTCTTGCTTTCATTTTAGACTGCATCCTAAGTGAATCGTGGTATCTTTGTTATGAAAGTTCAGCAGTTGCAAATTGACTCTCAAAATCCATTTTAATTCCTAATCTCTACTTAAATGTTTTAACTGTAGACCAGTTTTAAATAGAAAAAAAAAATTGTACCATTTATAAATGTGATATATTAGTCCTAAAGCATTTGGTATTTGACCTTCAAATTTGTTTTATATTATTTTCACAATAAACTAGTCAGACACAGAACATTTAATGATTAAAGTTTGATGAATTAGGTTGCTTCTGAATTTAAAAAGAAACGAGGCTGATTTTTTGTTTTAAAGGCATTTCATAAGGATATTTACGTTTAAAGATACAGTTTAAGTTCTTGTGAACACAAAAGTGTTAACAGGTTTTGACTAAAAATACACATGTTCTAAAAGGATATAAAATAATTTAGAGATATTTTAAAATTAAGTCAATCTCTATTTTGTTACAAAATGTAAGTAATATAAAGAGAAGACAATATTTATAAGTAGAAGTGGGAGTTTTGGTTGTACCAGGATCCTCGCAAACTATCATATGCTTACATTTTTTGAAAACTTTAAACAAATTGAAATAAAACAGGAAAGTAAATGTTTTTTAAAACTTCCTTAAATAACTTATCGCTATGATATCTTGTTTAACACTGTGATATTGTACAGAACCAGAGTTTAAGTCCGTAGTATCATCTAGCTGCGGAGTACCCTGCTTGACCACATGAATCATTTTCATTCGTCCAATGCCACTGAAAATTTCCTTTTTTCTTTTCCTTTAATCAGCAGGTTAATGCACACTGAGGGTATGGATGCTTAAATATTTTCTTAAGTTTGAAGTGACATGTTGATACCCTGTCTTCTTTTTTTCAGATATAGAGGATACAAATTTGAAATGCAGTGAAATATGGCTACTATTAAAATATTGTAGTCTTAGTTTTAAAGAAGGTTTGGGATTATGTAATTAATTGTTAGAAAAATTTTATTCAGATCTCTTGAATTATTCACCTTTTGAAGCTTAAGAGTTTCTTAAATCTAGATTCCTTTCAGAATCATTGTTTTTCCCTGTTTATTAATCATTCACTTAATCTTTGTTTTTCTGTTGGATTAGATAAAAGATTTGGCTGAGAATCTTGTAATCTTTATATTGGTAGCCTATGTTAAAGGTGAAACTTCTTTTGCTATATTTGCAATCTTTCCTGAATACAGTGTTGTGGGGTTTTTTTTGTTTTGTTTTGTTTTGTTTTTGTTTTTGTTTTGGAATTAAAAAAAATAAGCCGAAGAAAGGGGGACAAATTAAATTTTCATGAAAGAAAATCCTAATCAGCAGTGACAGTCTAAGAGAAAGATGATTGCCACTTGGTCATTGTGGAGAGGCACTTAGATTTGGTGTCAGTGCTTCTGTTAATGATGACTAATGTCTTTCTTGGAGCAAGTGCATGCTCCAACATACTGCTACAGCCTAGAGAGAGGGCTCAGCAATAGGGACCACTCAGCAAAAGCATTAGGTATTCTAAAACAAAGGCTTTTTAATGCAATCAGTTTGGTAGTCTCTGTTGTTAGAAATAATGCAAACATAATTCTAAAGCATTTACCAACACATTTTAAATTATTTCATGTCCAGTAACGAGAGATATCATTTTAGAATTAAGATGTAAAGAAATCAAGCAGTGTTAATAAGATGTGCTCTCTGTTTTGCTACTTAAGGAATGGGCCCATACACTTCCACGGCACAGAATCATTTGTGTTAAGAAAGTTTTAAAGAGACAAACTAGCAGCTTTTTTTTCCACGCTGCATTGCTGTATTCTGAATAAATACTTTATAGTTATAAAAAGAAAATGAATGACTCAAAAGATCTTTTTAGATCTTTTAGTATTAAATATATTGCATACAAAAAGATGACATGTGTTACTTCTTCAGCTTTTCCCCAAAGTGTAAGACCTTTCAGAAGGGCATTTGCAATGCTTGTCATATTTTTTCATATACATCTTATTGGCCTGACATGTCTTGAAAACCATGAGAACACAGATGTCATTGCATTCAGACAACACTAATTACTCTGGGATTTTTGCAGCCTCAGTGCCTGCATGTAACTGTCGATTATGATTGTTCATGCGGCCTACAGTGGGGACACTTTGCACATGAAAATGCTGAGGCACAAAAACAGTGAGACAGGCCATTTAGTCCCCTATTGTTTTCAGTAGAACTTAGGAGAAAAAAAAAAATTCTTGACACATCAATTTCATTCAGTATTTTGCATTTGAACCATGTTTTGGCAACATTTTCCTTTCTGAAGTAAGTGTGTTATGCTTTAGTGTTCAGTGAAATCTCTTATCCATCTGTTCTTTAACCTTCTTGTACAGTCTCCTACATTACTTTGTCTTCAAGCTTCATGGGAAATTTCTTTATGTAGCTTATACTTTGAGAGAAACACTAATTGTGGTATGAGTCTTTTGAAAGTGGCAGTACAAAACAATAAATATGTATGATGTGTTCTGGTGTGCAATTTAATGTTTAATGAGAAGCTGCTGCAAATATTGTTAGTCTCAATTTAGATAAGTGCAATCATCTTGTGCTTTTAACACAGGTCAGTTCTTCCCTTTGTTTAATTTTCTCTGTAACATTCTGGGTTTCGGTTGATGATTCATGGTGTTTAGGTGGTTTTGAAATATCAGAGGTCAAATGGTGGTCAGATCTGAGCCCTTGCTATTAAATGTGAAGACCAAATACATGTTTTGATAAAAAGCATAATCTGTGTTAATCACCGATTGAAAATAAAAATCTCCAATAATGTAACTTCATATGCTGATGAAGCAGAAATTGAAGCAGCTTGATCAAAGATGTATGATGAGATAAAACTGCAGTCTCTGCTGTACAGTTATAGTAATTATGACTAATGAACCATCCAGTCTGGATGAAATGGCATGCCCACAGGGACTGTGTCCAATCAGTTGTGACTTATGCAAGCTGAAAAAACCATTGATGGGGTTCCAAATTCTATATCACAAGAAGTACACTCTTTATTATCAATAAAACTTTTGTTAGAGTAATGTAAAGTGATTGGGAGTTATCTCAATTTTCTTAAATACAGAATATGATTCTTTTTCTAAATATAAAGTATCTTTTTCTCTTTCCATATATTTAAAACTAAACATATTTTTGTGATCTCTGTTTTACCTCTTTCTTAAGCACAATTTATATCACTAACACAGTTCTCTGACTTTCTTCTTGTCTTGCTGTTGTGCTGCTTTTGAACATTTCCTCTTTTTTTTAGAGCTATTGATTACTTTTGTCAGGGTAAATTGTTCATTAACCAGGTATAGGTGAGATGCCTTTATAATAATATAGGACGTTTGAGGCATTTACTGTGTGCCTGCACTGTTCTAAGTGCTTTACCTATATTAACTCATAAGTCCTCATAACAGCCCTTTGGGATAGGTGTTATATATTATCACCATTTTACAGAAGAAGAAACTGAGATGTGGAAGGTTGAATAACTTGTCCAAGGTTACATACTCTTATAAATTTGGAATATCTTTTAGAGGCTAGTTACATTCTTCTGGCCCAAATCTATTTCTGAATTATCCTTGCTTTCCTTTTTTCCAGCTAGGATTAGTTTTTTGTTATTACTGTTTTATGGCATCTGACAAAACTGCTAGGGTATTTTAAAACTGAGAGGTTGGGGGTGTCTGGGTGGCTCAGTTAGTTAAAGCATCTGCCTTTGGCTCAGGTCATGATCCCAGGACCCTGGGATCCAGCTCCGTGCTCAGTGGAGAGCCTGCTTCTCTCTCTCCCACTCCTCTGCAAGAAGTCTGCTTTTCCCTTTCTCTCTGCCTGTCATTCCCCCTGCTTGTGATCTTTCTCACTATCAAATAAATACAGAAAATCTTAAAATAAATAAATAGATAGATAGATAAATAAATAAATAAACAAACTGAGATCTCGTGTGCAGTTCTAGAATGGTTTTTAGGTCCCTAAACACTATAATTCAGGTTCCTGAACTCCTTCACTTGGTATATTTTAAGTGTCAGGACCTTTCAGGATAGAGTTTAAGAGTGCATGGTTTTGATATGAATACATATCTAAAATGTTCTAAATATGTTCATTTGATGCACTCTTGAAACTAAAATCTTTTTAAGTTGTATTGAGAAAACAGGCTCCTCACTTAAAAGAAAAAGTAGTACTGGTAAAATAGGCTTAGTTAGTTTTCTTCTGAGAGTATCTATACTGAAGTTTTTCTCACCAAACCAGTGTAGTCCTTGTTTTAATGATTTCTTATTCCTAGCACCTTTCACACTTCCTGTTAGGTAGTAGGTGTATGATAAATATCTGTGGAAAGAAGAGAACAAAGAAAGGAAGGGGAACTTTACAGGGATTCAGTAATTCAGGGATTCCATCAAGCACATGCTTTTATTCTAGTTCCCTTGATAGGTTTTTACTTAGAGGAATAGAATAAAACTGGCTGTCATTGGCATTATTCTTTAAAATCCTTAAAACCCTAGCTAATCAACCTTCTTTCCCACTAACCCCCAATCTGAAGTCTTTGTCTTTCCAGGTTAGCTTCCTTACATTTATCATGAAATGCCCCACAGAGAGACCTGTCTTTGAGCTGATAGTCCAGTTACCAGCAATCTCAAACAGTTTAATAAATGTTTTCATTTCTTTTGTATCCCCTATGTCATTGCCCATGAATTCATCTCCCTTTATTAACTTACCAATGTGAAAAGTTATTGAAAGGCTGGCATCATGTTATTTGATCTAGATACATAATACATACTCCATAAATACTGGTTGGTTGATTAATAATTTGGGGGCTCTCCTCTTTCAAACAGATTTCTTCTTATCACCAAGGTCAAATTTTCAGTGTGAGATTTCTAGAGGTAATGTTCTGAAAGTCTTTTAAAACTCAATTGAAATGAGATTTGTACAAGAATAATATTGAGCTCTTATTCTGTGTTGGGGCATTATGCTAAGCACTTTGTTTTAATCTTCTCAGTAAATCTTTAATGAGGTATATTCTCTTCCTGCCCCTATCTATATAGAAACCAAGGCATAGATAGAGTATACAAGCTTAGTTCACTCTAAAACTAGTAAGTGGCAAAAAGATGGCTTACAAAGATGGTAGCAGTTTATTTTAAAGCCATCAAATTTTTATTGTTATCCTGTCAGTGCCATGCTCTTTTGTTTTTTAATGCCCTCTCTGTAGTTGTCTATGATCGTTCCTTAAGTTCTGCTTTCCTGCAGCTGGAAGGATATCCATTGCACACCTACTTATCCTTGTCTTCTCAAGATACTCCAAAGCTGCCTTTTTCCCCATTAATTTTCAGAAGAGGAGGAGGAAACCTTGGTACCCCACTGTGAAATGTTTTGACATGATCAGATAATGCAGAGAGAAAGCGATTTCTGTCTCATGTTTTTTGTTTTGTTTTTGTTTTTCTAAATTCGTGGAGGACAAAATAAAATTTTTTATTATTTTATGCAAGTTTTAAGAAATCATTGCATTGTAAACTATGTCAGGTAGTCTGGTTAGGAAACTCCTGAAGGAATATGTAGTAAATCACAGGAAAAAAAAAATACTTGAAATTTAAATCTGGTTTTAAAGTGATTGGTAGTTATATCCATGGCTGCTTACAGAAGATGAAAATGGAGCTAATAAAATGTTGCATATTTTATTCTTAGGAAACATTGTGGCTTATAATGAGTCTTTATATAAAACTGAAACCACTGGGTTATCAAAAAGGAAGCAGTTTGCCAAATATAGTAAGCTCTCAGAAGTAAACTGACATCAATTTTAATTTCTGTTTGGAGTTCAGCTTTTATGTGGACATTGCAATTTATTTCATGAGTGTAATACTCTGTGTATTTTTAAAAGTATATCTATATTTTGATTGAGAAGTTTAGTTATTCAAGTTTGTGTTCACTCAATAAGGGCAGTTTACATGTAGTTAACAATTTTGTCTTGGTAGATACTATTTGAATTATTGAAAACATTTTAGTCTGAAGTCAAGTATCAATTACTGATCTTCTTTTAAGATTAAAATTACTTTAAAGCTTTTCCTAAATATTTTAACTGGAAAACTTTAATTAGAAAAAATGCAATATGCTTGAAAATGGTAAATTGTTATTTGGAGATGGGTTTCTGTTTTATATCATGCTTTTTTAAGTCATATTTTATGTTTTCATGAATTATTTTATGTCTTTGACTCAGATGTAATTCAGATATAATAAATTAATATTAGAACTCCTAAAAGGATTCTTTCCTTATAGGTTTCTTAGAAGGGAATTGAAATGGTAGATTTATATAATTAGAACATTAGTTATATTTATAGGACTTCAAAAGATAAAATTTTTAAAGAAAAAAAGAAGATCAGATTATCCCTGTGCTATGATTTTATGTATGTTGAAGTTCTATTTATGGAGAAAGACTTGAGAATGAACAGAAAGTGAACAGATAAAGAGTATGTATAATACCATAGTACATAGGCTATAACTCTACAGTGTTTTTACATAATCAATATAAAACATAAATTTTAAAGACACTATAACACTGTAATATTTCAGTTTTGTGATTATGTGTTGCTAATATTGGTTAAATCTTTTTTTTAGATTGCCAAGGTCTGGGTATATAGTCTTATAGACAGATTTGTCATAAGACTAAAAAATGATGACTTGAAAACCAGCTTAATTCCAGTTAGCAGAGAAGCAAGCATGAATAAGACATAATTTTGGGCATCTACTAGCTCTCAGTTTAATAATATTTGTACTGTTTAAATATTTGAAAGCCTTTGATGAAGATGGATAAGGTTTAAGAAAATGAATTGTAGTATAAATATGTATTCTCATCAAGTCTAATACTACATATAACTTGACTTCGTTTGCTTAGTCCCGTCTTCTTCCTGTAACTTTCATACTAGGAAGTTAAGAGCTTATTTTCTCCTTTAAATGTTTACTGAGAACATACAGAGCAGGGATGGGGGAGGTTGCCAATATGTGGAGAAAATGAATTTGCACTTAACATTGCCATTTACCACAGCTGTCTGTAACAGTGAGGGTATGTGTATGACTATGCTATCATTATCTCTGCTACTTGCCATTCAAGTTTGCAGATTGACTAAATACACATCGTCTTCTACAGGAAAATTTAAGGTTCAGATTGCTTAGAAAACAACCAGTGAATAGTAAGGAACAATGAAAAGAGCTGAGGTGAGCAGAATATTATATGCTGATTGGTAGATTTTCAGACAACGAAAAAGGCATTGACTAGCCTTGTGCATTTAAAGCCAATCTTTATGCAAGAGTCAAGAAGCTCAGGAGATACTGTGTGAGCAAAAATAACAGGAAAGAATTAAAGGGGGGCACTAAGAGGGAAAGAAGTAGAGATTGAGGGGTAGTTAGTGATGTGGAGAGTAATGAGAGCAGAGCCATTCACAGTAGATGAACTGAAGTAATAGGTAATAGTACACCTCTCTTGTCAAAAGATTACTTGGAATCTACATTATATTGTAATGGCAAATATGGGAATTTTCTTTGTGTATGTTTGGAGGTTGGAGTAGATAGGTTGTTGCTTAAAACAGTAATTGATTCCCATAATGATTCTGTTCGATTTTAAGGAAAGTACATTCAATAAGAAAAAAGAGCATACATACAAGTTTTTTATTACTGCTCTAGTAAATTACCGCAAATTTAGTGACTTGAACAATATGGGTCTCACTGGGTAAAGTCAAGATGTTGCATTCCTTTCTGCATTCCTTTCTGGAGGAAAGATTCTAGGGGACAGTTCATTTTTTTGTCTTTTCTAGCTTCTAAAGGACTCCAGTATTCCTTGGCTGGTGGCCCCTTTCCTCTGTCTTCAAAGCCAGCAACCACAGGTTGAGGGCTTCTTACATCACATTACTCTGACCTGCTCTTCTGCCACTTGGTTGCACTTTGAAGGACCCTTGTAATTACTTAGGTGTGGTGGATCATCCAGGTTAATCTTATTTTAAGATTAGCTGATTAGCAACCTTAATTCTATTTGCAGCCTTAATTCCTCTTTGCCATGTAAGGTAACATATTCATGGGTTCTGAGGATTAGGATGTGGACATCTTTGGGAGGGAGTATTCTTCTAGTTACCACAGAATACCATCATGTCTTAGAGATATTTTCACCTAAAGGAATACGGTATTATAGACCTTCTATTATTTAGAAAAAGTTCTCATTTGGATTACAGATTAAGATAGCTTTATCATATTAAGAGTAGATTAAAACATAAAACTTGTGACAGAGTTTTCAGGAAGAATTTTATTGTAACTTGAAGTAGAGGATCACTTTAAAAAAAAAAAAAAAAGTGGGGCTTGAACTCCCAACCTTGAGATCAAGACCTGAGTTAAAATCAAGAGTTGGATGCTCAACCTACTGAGCCACCCAGGTGCCCTGGGGATCACTTTTTATAATTTGTTATAGTTTCAGGTGGTACATACTAGTGGTAACTATTTTCATTGCCAATGATTTGAATTATGAATATAGATCTACATACTAAGCAACGATTTGGAGCTCTTAATATTTGGGCCAGGGAAACATCTTAAAGAAGAGGCCAAATATGTGTTTGTGTGTATTCTATAAATTAGTAATGTGATTAATACTGGCAAGTGGTACTAGTGAAATCATAATTAGAAGTCAGTTTTCATATTTGAATAATTAGCTTTACCCTTTTCTGAAAATAGCTTTCAATGAGCTCTTGGTCACAGAGGACATCAGAGGAGAGAGTTACTATTTTTGCAAAACATTTCAAAGCATTATGCAGTTTGGATGTTTTATAAGACATCTTTGTTTTTTGAACTTTTGAGTAAATATAGAGGTTAAATAAACCATTGAAATCTTTTAGAAGTTTCTATATATATAGTCATTCAGTCCACAAAAATTTTTGAATATTTACTTTTGTGCCAGCTGTGCTGATTGCTGAGACTACAATATTAGTTAAAAATGGAAATGATTTGGTTCCTCATGAAGCTTTAGACATTAATCATATAATAAAATTTTTGAATACCTTTAAGCATCAAACTTAGTAGCCATTTAAATTATGATACATTCTCAAATAAAAATATTTTTTCATTATCGTCATTCAGAGAGAACAACTTTTTGATTAAGGTTATTAGATATTTGATACAAACTTCTAATAACTTTATCAACTGTATTGAACATGTAAGAGTGCATATTTATTTTTTAGGTGCTATAAAAATGTTTATTTTATTCCACTAGAATAATTTTAGATCCCATTTGTATATGAAGATAAAATTATTTACAGTTGTCCATATTTGATGAACTAGTTAGGTATATAGGCCTCCCTGGGTAAAAATGAGCTAAAAGTGTGTTATCTACTAAAACCTGAATATACATTTGAATGTTACAGGTTGACCATAATATTTGTCTTAAGGTCTAATAATGTGTTTTAAGTGAATAACAGAATCTACAATTTGGGGGTGGGTGGTAGCATTGTGTGTATGTGTGTTTTATAGTATTTCCTTCTATGATAAAACAACTGAAAAGTTTACCACAAAACTTGGTATTGATGGAAAGAGTTGGTTTTGGATTTAATGACAGTCACTCTGATTTTGAGATACTCTCCCCTTACTTAAACAGTAACCTCAGACATTTTAAGGTTGTTTGAGCCTTGTTTTCTGTAATTAATATCTACTGTTCAAAGCATAGGTTTAAGCAGGATATTTAAAATGATTTTTCTCTAATTCTTCATAAAATGTTTCTGCACACCCCCCTCCCTTTTTTGTTGTTGATGTCTGTATCTTCAGACTCCTGAGTAGTATCTCGCACATAAAGGACATTCGTAGAAATTTCTTGAATGAATGATTAAATGTATAAATATTTTCCTTAAAATCTGTAATGTAAAGAAAGCTCATTTTGCTTTTTGTCCCAATGGATAATGTTTTTAAATTGGCAGGAACATTATTAAGAAAGCTCGATAATACCTCATACAGAGGGTTATGCAATTGTAAAACTATCTCAGTAGAACTTTTTTTTTTTTAAGAATTTAAGATACAATGGGAAAACTAAGGTTATAGAGCAACTGAGGTCAGGGGTGAACCTATGAAAGCCTTTTTATTATTTTATTTATAAAATATATCAATGAAGTTTGTTAAGAAAATATAGCCATTTCATACTTCTTTAATTACGGTTGCTTCTGTTCTTTTTCCATTTATCGTTCCCTATCTGCTAAGAATATTTTAGGATTTCTCATCGCTGTGGTTCCAATTAAATGCTCACCTGTGTGTGTATATGTGTGTGTGTTTTCAGATAATAAGCAAAACAACAAGTATGCTTTCTGGTCTTACTGCTTAGCCGACTTTTAAATCCTGTCCTGATTTTGTAACTCTTGTCTTTCTGATCTTCCTGGACTTTGCTTCCTCACTCCAACCGAGTACCAGAAATACCTACTGACTTAACTCTTGGAGATTTATTTTTTTTATGCTTTTTTTTTCTTTTTTAAGATTTTATTTATTAGGGAGAGAGAGAGAGCGCACATATGGGTGCAGGTGGTCGGGCAGAGGGAAAGGGAGAGGAAGAAGTCAACTCCCCCCTGAGTAGGGTGCCCCACCTGAGGTTCAGTCCCAGGATTTTGGGATCAGGACCTGAACCAAAGGCAGATGCATAACCCATTGAGTTACCCAGGGGCCTTGGGATTTATTTTTTTTTAAGAGAGGAATTTGGGGGTCCTCTTTTTAATCAAACTATGTACTCTGATTTTCCCTCTTCCTTTCTGTTTCCTTTGCCTTGACAAACCTTAGAGTTGTAGAGGCTACTTATAATATCTGCCTACCAACACATATCCCTTCTTCTCTCTTGTAGACATCTCTTTTTTCTTAGGCACCAGCATGGCATTGATCAAAAAGATCATGGCTTTCTATTATATGTATCCCGTTACACATTCCACAAATACTCTGAGAATACAACCATTAACAATTCAGATAATAGTGAACTTTTGATAACTTTCTGTTAAAGTTATGTAAATATGAATTTCATTATAAAGAAATATATAAATTTCTTCTTTTAAAATTAAGAAACCTTTCTAGGGGTTTGTCAGGTATGTCTGTGTTTTTAATTTCAAGGGGACACAGTTATTACTCTGGAGATTGGTATGATGTTCTTAACTTTCTGACTTCATTTCTTTGGATCTTGACATAAACTCCTCTTATATTTCTGTCTTCTAAGGGATAAGCATTAAATAAAAAAATACATTCAATACAAGCTTCTCTTGGTGCTTAACACTTACTTTTGTTAGTGATTTAAAATGCCACACTGATGTATAACTTAGGAGATTCTTATGTTTGAACCTGGTTTTGCCCCCAAAGGTTTCTTCCTTTTTATGTTGTTCTAGTTCAATATATTTATCTGTATACACGTTTTGTATATATTTTTTATTTGTATATTTATTTTATAGTAAATATTTTACAGTACAGCAGAGGACCCAATCTTATATAAGTCTGGATAATGTCACTGTAGGAAGTTAAGATAATGATACTGTCTTTCAGTTAAAACACTGCTTTCCATCTAAGTTTAATTGCTTCTTACTGAGCAACAAATAAAGGCCTGAAGTTATTTGATGCCCTAGAAATAGTAATTTATTGTGAACACCCAAATGGAAGATAATTTCTAAGTCATAGTTTCTGGCCATCCCTTTATATATTTATTTATTTATCCTTATAGTTCTGAGTATATTGCTTCTGTTTTTTAATTTTATTTATTTTTATTATTTATTTATTTTTATTATGTTACGTTAGTCACCGTACAGTACATCATTAGTTTTTGATGTAGTGTTCCATGGTTCATTATTTGTGTGTTGCATGGAGTACTGGGTGTTATGGCCATCCTTTTAAAACTAAGTCACCATATGTAAAAACTGAAGTTGTAAAGAAGCATAAATGCACATGGAATATAATTACATACATTAGACGTTTGTGATATTTACATGCTAACCACTGAGATTTACATAATGACTTCTCTTATTAAAATGGCACAGATAAAAATAATAGTTGGACTTCTTAATTTTAATAGGCCTCCAAAATATTGAATACTTTTTACTTTTATACTTGTGTGAAACGGAGGATTACAACTACCTTGCAGACTTATTGAGAGTAGAAAAGGCAATAATTCATGTAATAATGTTAGCACAATGGTGGACACAGAAAGAGTTCAATAAATGTCCATTTGTTATGAAGTTTGATAAGTGTTCCAAAACAGAGTGGATACTTTATGAGGGTTTTTTAAAAATCAACTGAATTTCTTAAAGAAACTTCAAAAGTACTATTAATTAAATTACAAATATTGATTTATTTTTATATTATTTTAATGAAGAGTAGTAGTTTACACATAGTAAATGTCAAATTTAATTGAAATTTTTCTCTCTGCTAATGTTTCTCTTCCACAGTTCCCTGTTGTTTTGGTAAATATGTAGATTTTTGAGAGATTAATTTGAAGTTGGTAGGTAACATTCTGGATTTCATTTTAACATTAGATATTGGGTTTGATACTTTGAATATCTTTGCTTCAGTGGGAGAATGAGTAAGTATGGTCTGTAGCCCCTTCTCACTGTTGAAGACATCCCAGGCGGTTGAATATGCATTGTGGAAGGGAACATAGGACAGAAGTACTATATCCTACCAAAGGATATTTGGAGGTAGGATGTGTATAAAAGAGAATAGGATAGTTGGTTAAAGGATCACTTTTTAATCTGACCCTCTGTAAGAGAAAAATGTATTTTTGTTTGGAAATAAACTTGTTTTATAGTAGAGCTTGCAGAACATGTCCGGGAATTAAGCAGAGGCTTAATGCTTTTCCCCTTAGACATATAATAGGGAAAATATTTATGTAGAGTAGGGAGAATGTGGGTAAGTATGTTTAAGGCACTCCATTTGCTTCCTGGTGTAGAAGTTGTGAGTTTAAGTAAAGGGATGTAAAAGTAAGTTGTTTATAAAGCCAAATATTTTTGGGTGAATGCATCATTCTCCTCAGTGTAAATTTTAATTTTAATTTCAGTTTTGCTATGCCATTTATTTGGAAAGTTACCTGTTTAAGGAAGCAATTCATTTGTGTTCTGGAGTTGATGAATTTAAGAGAGCCACATTTTAATCCTTGATTCCCTGAGGATTTTCTTTCACAATACCTTTCTCCTTTAAGTCCCTAAAACTACAGTCCTTTTGAGTGAATAGGGGCTATTTTATACACCACCCTGCTCCCAATCCAATTAAAGGTTCCATTATGGATGGATTAGGGAAAGTTTACTTCTTAGCAGAAATAAAGCTTTAGAAAAATGGTGCCTCGATAGCAAGAGGGAATGTGAGGGAAAGCGGAGAAAATTAAGGAGATAATGGTCAGTAATCTTAACTTGTCTGATGTTTGCGCTGTTCACAATATAGCGGACTTTTAAAATAAGGGGAACAATGCTTCAGATTCTTTAACCATTTTGTTGCTGAAGTTTGGCTGTCTCTTCAATTTTCTTCACTTTTGCTTTTGTTATCTGCATCTTGGGCAAATATGTCTAATCCTTTACTTCAAGTGTCTGTGTGTTTTGTCGCTTTTTCTTTCTCTTTTTTCTTTTTTTTCTTTTTGTATGTGAGTGATAGTGTTGGAAGGAGGTAAAGGGATGAAAAAGTTAATCTGGATAACAATCTGCTTGCATAATTATAAAAAAAATAGCCTATTGGCAATGAGTATACATCAGACTTCATATATGTATGTGTACTTATATATGTGTGTGTGTGTGTTTCAGAAATTAAAGAAATAGGGTTTTAAAAAAATTTCACAATTTTTTTTAAAATAAATTTTGTTTCCGTTTGGCTCTAAGTGACAAATACATTTGAGTATGGTAATTTACTTATACAAAAAGAAAATCCACAAAATTAAAATCCCAGAATTAATTTTTTTGGTTTAAAAATAAATATTACTTGACATTTCAGATCACGTGATTTTTTTACTTCAAATTTCTCAACATAAACTTGATTTTGTCTTTTAGTTGCTTTAGGAACTCTGGTAATTTTCATCTGTGATCAACACTTTAAAACTAAAAGAGTTGATCAGGGAAATCACTTTGTTTTATTATATCACCTTTGGAATAGTTAAATGAAGTATTTCCAAGTCTATAAAACAACCATTTGTCATATAAAAAACAACAACAATAATTATTTTACTGTGTTATTATTTCTAAAGTGGCTCTAGAACTTTTCTAAGGATAGTGAATTGTGGTAAGGCTAAATGTTTAATGAGTCTCTATGTTAAAGGCTGCACTTATCTTCCAATTAACCCCAAGACCACTCTGGCATTTTTGTAAATCCACAGAAGTATTTTGAGTGAGGCCTAAAGGGTAAGCTGCAGGCTGCCTGTGAAAAATGTAAAAAGACTAACCTGCTAACAAACCCTGTGCTATGGGACAAAGAAAGTTTAATCCGTATTATGGTAAATGCAGGCTTAGTGTCCCAAAAGGGCTTTGCAGAGTGGAGCAAAACAAAGAAGGGGCAGCACTAATAAAAATCCAGTGCTTTTATTTTTATACACAAAATTGTTGCAAAAGAAAAACTGATAATGGCATTAAGAAAAGGTTTGAATGGTGGTTTTAAATATGATACTAAACATTGTATTTGTTCACCAATTGAATGCAGTTTGTTGTACATAAAGAAGCTAAAAGTAACATGCGCAGCGTGGCCATGTTAATATTGCTAAAGAAACCTTTAGCTGAATAGTATGATTTTAGCGCTTTAGTTCAAAGTCATAATATCACAATAGTATTCCTTTTGCAAAATATGTGTATATCCTTGTGTATGAGAAATAGGGATATTTAAAAAGATCTGTTCATTCAAGCTTTAACTACCGTAATTTGTCACATGCCTTCAGAGGTTTTTGAGAAACATGCTGTTTATGATTACATCTGTAATTTTAGAATCATGTAGTCCAAATGGATTGGAAAAAAAGAAGAGAAACCATTTATTCCCACAAAAGGATTATTACTGAATTTTGGAAAGCTTAAATTTTATAACACTCAAAAATTAAGGATTAGGATTATTTTTACTCTGGTAGGTAATAGAATCATGTATAATCGAAGTGTACTCAAAGAATTTGTTTTCATTATTTAGTCATGTTTTAAAATGAATATCTTAGTGAAGGCTTAGGATGAGTTCTGACATTATTTTCTTTAAATTTTCACCCTAAATTTGAAATAAGATATTTGCTATTTTAGCCATTGTTCAAAACACATATACCTATTTAAAAAGCGTAATAGAGTTTTAGAGATTATATAGCAATTGTTCACTATCTAACTGACAGAGATAAGTTTCAGTGTCTTTTAAAAAAGGAAAATATTCAAGTTTTTATTTTTAAAAATGATAATGATTATGCTCTCAGAATAATAACAGCATTCATGTACAGGATTTTAAAGTGCAGTAAGTAAAATAAAAATGTGTAATGAACTTAATCATATCAGATATTACAAAAGACAAGACATTTCAGATGTTCTGAGATATAGCAAAATCTTAGGATAAGTGGAATTTATTTTATGATTAGTTTTTAACATTTTTATTATAAATTTTTATTATTTTTTTGAAATAGTATATTTTAATTCACATATAAGCCAAAACTTTTTAAAAATGATTACTAAGTATTCTTCTGAACTGAGGTTACCTTATTTATGGTATTAATGGTAAAGATATTAATATTTCCTTTTATTATGAAAAGTTTCACAGATATTAAGGAATTTCACAAGCTTAATTTCATGAAAACCTCCCAACTCCCTGAGATCTGTGGGATAGGCATTAATACCCCCTATTGTACAGAAACGAGCAAATTGAAGCTTTGTGATAAGCAACTTCGACAGCATCGGATAGATAACAGGTGGTGCAATTTGAGCTCAGATCTAGGATACTGACTCCAAATTTGCAACTTTTTTTCACAACTCATTGCACCAAACTGCTATTTCCAAATATGTTACAGTTTCTTTTTCCTCCTTTCTCTCCTCGTTTTTCCTCTTCTGGCTGTTGCCTTCTTCCTTTTGCTCCTCCTTGTCACTGTCACTGTCTCCCTCCCAACCAACCTTCTCCTCCTTCTCCTGTCCTTCTTTCTGCTTTTCATAACATCTTACACTCACAGGAAGGGATTCTTGTCAATGATACCTAGAGAATTTACATCCCAGCAGAAGGTGATCAGTAAGAAATTGTAGTACATTATAGTAAATATTATGGTAGGGGGGAGTTTTGGGGTGGTATAGGAAAATTATATCCCAACGTTTAATATTTTTTGAGGTGGGATAGGAGGAAGGAGTTCATGGAAGATTCATTGAGGAAAGTGTGAACTGATGGACAAGCAGGAATCTACCAGGAATCTGCTAATCTAATAAGAATCTACTGGGGAAAGGATATATCAGACTCAGGGAAAGATGCCAGTTTGAGAGAGAGCTTGGTTGAGAGACATAGAAAAAATTGTCATATGGTTGGAGCTTAGGGTGTAAGAAGATTGTATAAGATGAAGCTGGACAGGTAAACAGATGCCAATTAAAGAAACTAGAGCTATTCCAAGAACAGTGAGTGACCATTTTAAGAGGTTTAAGCCAGTAACTAACCCAATCAGATTTGTTTAAAAGGTGTAATTGAGAATGCTGTTTGTATTTTAAAAGGTCCCTTTGCTTTACAGAGTGCCTTTCATATTACCTTTAAACATAATATGTGTATGTATGAGTTATATAATAGATATAGTTTAGTTGCCCTTTTATTACATAAGTGACTGGTATTTATTGAGATACTCTGATAATAAAATGCTACACTTACAAAGATTAGGACATGTGTGAGCATTTTCAAGTGACAGTTGTCGGTATACTTGCTAATTAAGAAATTGATTATTTCTAGTGTTTCCATTGTTGAAAACCCTTTCTAGGGAAACGGTGGTAAGTATAGTGACCATACATATCTGATTTTCAAGGGTTGATCTAATTTCTAGTATTTTTTCTTGTAGTTAAATGATTTTTCAAATGATATTTCCCCCCACTACCTCAGAAAACACATTTGCCATACATGAAAGTTTCTACAGTTATCTAGAGTTTTTTAAAATGAAGAATATTTTTGTATAGTGCTTCAGGAAAATATTTGCTAAACAGATTGATGAAAAAGTGAATCATGTTCTAAACTACCTACTTGAACAAAATAAAAAGTAGAGAGCATGGAAAATTTCATTCACATAACTGGCAGTGGATAGTATCTCTTTTCTAGGTGTGAAATGTTATTCTTAGACATTAAACAAATTCAGGATGTATTCCCTAGTGCAAGCTGCCTGCTGGCAACATGATATAGGAGTTCAATGTGTATACAGAGATAAGAATGACATGTAATTTGTGCTAGAATTTGACTGTTAATTGTGTATAGAGCTGTGGCCTTTTCAAGTCCAAATATTTGGCAGGGTTGTTAATTGAGGAAAAGAGAGGAAGTTTGAATAAAATTACATGTAGGAAAAATAGACATTTACATAATTAGTAAAGCCCTTTGAGTTAATAAATATTTGTCCAGTTTTTCTTTGTTTTTTTTTTTTGTTTGTTTGTTTGTTTGTTTTGTTTTTGGAGGAGGGTGCAGATTAGTACTTCCACTTATATTTTTGGTAATACTTACAGTGAGTTGTTTGCATTTTTGTGCTTTAGCAGCAAGACTCAATGTAAAATTATTTTGGTCTGACTTTTTAATAACACCAGGTGTCTTGAATGTTCTTCAAGTTTGCTGTGAAACTTCATAACTTCTTTTTTATATGTCACTATATCATTATCAAATTCATAGTTACATAGAATAGAAATTCTGAAAAGAGTGTTTAAATTTATTTTTGCTTGATTCTAGATTGTCTTGATATTCTTAGCTGGTTTTCACATGAAACAAACTATCTAGACTCTTCAATGCCTTATTAATCTTTATATTGTTTTATATTTGTAACAACTTTATTTTACTGTGATTTCTTTACTCTTGCTGTAGAAAATAAACTCAGTATTCATTCTTCGTAGTAGTAAAAAGGTGATAAAATTATGTTTTTAAGGGTGGGTTCATAATTTGCATTTCTAGTGTTTAGCGCAGTGTCTGGTACATGGTGAAGTACTTAATATTTGTCTTAAGTAAAGGAAAAGTTAATATTGATAATAAGAAGTAATACAACACATGATGTGTTAAGTTTTATATATGTTAGCTCATTTGATTATTACCATTACAATTATTTCATTTTCACAGTTGAAGAAAGTAAGGTCCAGAGAAATTTACTAACTTGCCCAAAATTCCTAGAGCTAAATTTTCAACCCAGTAGTCTAATTCCAGAATTTATACTCTTAATTCACTAATTATAGTACGTCTGAAGAATTAAAGGGGTAGTGGAAGATGAAATGTCTAGAGACCCCTTTGTGAGGAAGGCAGTGAACCCATTTGTTAAAGACTTATTTCAAAAGTAAAATGTTGGTTAAAAAGTCCTACAAATTGTAAAATAACATTCTAAAATGCAATGCATGTTTCCGACATAAAATAATGCATGCTTTGATTTATTTTAAACAATGGCAGAGGCATCTGGGTAGCTAAGTCAGTTAAACGTCCAACTCTTAATTTCGACTCAGGTCATGATCTCAGGGTCATAAGATAGGGCCTTGCATAGGCTTCCATGCTCCATTTGGTGTTTGCCTGGGATTCTCTCTCTCACGTGCTTGCTTGCTCTCCTTTCTAAACAAACTAACAAACAAAATCTTTTAAAATAAAGAAGGGCAGTAGAAACCATAAAAAATTATTTTAATTTTTTTAAATATCTGAAATTGACACCTTGTATAAAATAATTTATTCTAACTCTGGTCCATTTTTCCCTGTTGATATGTTTTTCAAAGTGCAGCAATGCTTGTTTTTGGCATTTTTTTAAAAAGATTTTTATTTATTCATTTATTTGACAAAGAGAGAGATCACAGGTAGGCAGAGAGGCAGGCAGAGAGAGAGGGGGAAGCATGCTCTCTGCTAAGCAGAGAGCCTGATGCGGAACTCAATCCCAGAATGCTGAGATCATGACCTGAGCTGAAGGCAGAGGCTTAATCCACTGAGCCACCTAGGCACCCCTGGCATTTTTATATAAGAAATGGTGTGTATAAAAATTGTTTCAGAGACATATTCTAAGAAAAATTTTAAGAAAACTGACAGGAACTTGAATTTTGAAAGGCACCAGTGTTCCCACTTAACACACTCATACACATACCTACACACACACACACACACACACACACAATGTTTCTAGTTTTCCTTGAAGGTAGGACTTTTTAGAGAGGGAGTGCATGCACACATCAGCACGGATGGGGGTAGAGAGGAGGGAGAGAGAGAATCTTAAGTAGGCTCTACAGCCAGCGTGGAATCAGATCTCAGGATCCTGAGATCATGGCCTGAGCCAAAGGCAGAGCACCAACCCACTGAGCCACCCAGGTGCCCCTCTAAATACTTTTTTATTTTTCTCTAAAATAATATGATTTCCTGTATAGGCCAAATAACATTGTAACCTAATAAAATCAATGATATTCCTTAGTTTTATCTCATTTAACCTATAATTAAATATATCCTCTTGTCCCCAAAATATTCTTTATAACTTGTTTTCTCAAACCAGGATGTAATCAAGGACTGCACTTTGTATCTGGTTGTTTTGTCCCTTATGTCTTTTTTTATTTCAGAGCAGCCCTTTATTCATGACACTTACTTGATGAAGAGACTAAGCCATTTGTCCTACAGAATGTCCCACCTTCTGCATTTATCTATTTGCTTTCTTGTAGTAATTATTTAGCTTGTACTTCTATTCTTTGTAATACTTGTAAAACAGCAAGGTAAATGTAAAGGCTTGATTAGATTATAGTAAATATTTTTAGATACACTATAATATAGATGATGGTACCCTATATTGGAACATGTAAAAAGACAGATTTTCTGACCCACCATTAGTCTTGTAAAACTGTTGTTGTTAATAATAACCACTGTGAACCTGTAGGAATAATACTAACACCCTTGCCTTAAGAATGAAATTATTTTATACTATAAAGTGTCTCTTTACTACTGGTCTTTTAGGTTATTTAGGGAACAACATAGGAAAATATAGAAAATACTTGTGTCTTCAAGTTAAAATATTCTTAACTTTGTATACAAGGTAGATTTCCAAAAATTATGGGCCAACAAAGCATAACCCAGCTAACAAGAAACTTTTAAATAGCATGGATTTTTTTTTCACCAAAAGTTGGGAATTGCTGTTTATAAAAAAACAGTAATTAAAATGTACCTTGTTTAAATGGTGATATTACACGTAGATTTCAGTGTACAAAAAGAAGAAACAAGTTCAGAGAAAATTTAGAGAAATGAGTTAAACAGTAAGGGTAGATAAATAAGGTAAGAAAAGGGTCAGAGATATAAAAAATTGAAACCATTATGTCTAAATATAAAAAATATTAAAATAATGGATATAAATAAAAGTTTTTTAAATTATCATGTTCTGCTCTTTGCAATTAATTACATGAAATGTTGTTTTTTAAAAAATAGGCTTTCATCAGTTCATCAGTTTTATCACACTGATTTTGTCAGCATTGAAGTAAAACCTTTGCCACATTAGCTGGAGTTCTCATTAAGCAGCTGATTTGCCTGAATCCCTATTAAATTGATAAACTCATTTGCTTATAGACAGTGGCATCTGATATGTTCAGGGTGTTTAGAGATTGAAATCTCTACGTATCTGCATATGTAGGCCTAAGTATTGATTCTTTTGCAATTTTCACATGTTAAATAGTATTAAAATATTAATGTCTCCTTCTCCTTTAAAGGAAAATTCATTTTCAGCATACCCAATATCAACTTAATAATATGTTATTGTTGCTTCTTTCTATGAAAGAAATAGTATTTAATAATTGTAGCCTATTATAATTATATTCTTTTGTGTACTCCACATAAAACAAAGATTACTCATTGAGAACATAATGTAACTATGACATACAATTCATGCCTAACATGACAGGTATCTTAAAAATTTTCCACTAACTCAAGAAGTATAAAATCATGTAAAAAGAGAGTAAAATTATTCACAGGGAATATTAGATGATGTTCTTAAAAGTCTTAAAAGTAAACAAAATTGATATTTGTTCTTGATTCTGGAATGCCAAGAAATTGACTTTTAAGTCATTTACGTCTATCATTTATGATAGAAAATTTAATAACTTTGTAATTATCATATTATTTTTGAGTTATTTTATATTGAAACAATTTAATGGATAAAATGGAACGCACTTTTTAAAGTGACAGAAATAAAATAAGTTTGTAAACATTACAAGTATTTATTTCATAATAAAGATGAGTTTTATTCTTAAGTGACACAGTTGGGGCTCAAACATTAAGTCAGTTGCTAAATTTTTTTCTAGAGTCAGAATATTTTTTCAGGTTGAAAGGAAGATAATATCCAAGAAGCCTTGATTATCTGTTTAAGTTTACCAACATTTATTGTAAACCTAGTTTTTAGTTAGTTGGTGAGCATGTCAATTTACAAATAGGTAGAAAATACCCACCCAAATTAGGAAATCTTAGTAGAAAATCTTTCGTCTTCAAAAGGATAGCTATTTTCTCCCTAAAGTTTTAGGACTATTAGAATTCAGTTCAACAAGTATTTGAACAAGTATTTGTTGTAATGTATATTAAAAATGTATAATTTTAACAATTTTTCCCTTTTGAAAACAAGTCTAATTGTATATTAAATTTATTCCATTTAAAAAGTTATAGTTTTAAAATCTTAAATCATCGTGTCTTTATATTTTATGTATATATCCATTCTTCTCTTTCTGTTTTATATGACAGTTATAGACTTCTTCACTAATAGGGCTTGCATTTCAAGATAAGGCTGCATGTAAACAAATTAACTTTTAAAAATAGAGAGCAATTTCATCTGTAATAATGTACCAATTCATAAATTATCACTGGTATTTTTTTTCTTTAAGATAAATGACCCATCATATAACACATACTATTAGGTAGTCTAGATGTCTTTGTGTTCTGGGAGATAAGACTCTTGTATTATTATACCCTAATAAAATGAGTTAATGTTTTAGTATTATCGATAAAAGAGCACTTGGATATATTTAATAACCGAACTGAGAAACACTTAATTTTAGTTGTCTGTAGCAATATAACACAAATTCTCCTGTAAAACAAATTGCACTTTTGGAATATATTTTAATGTGTATTCAACAATGGAGAAAATGAGGTGATTGAAGTTCAATTTGTAGCATGTTATTAACCATTTCCGCTTGACTAGATGAGTAAAAGGATAATGGATGAGGGTTTTATTATTACCTTTCTACTAAAATGAAGTGGTATAAAAGATAAGGTGATGAGATTAATGAACATAAGGAAAAGGAGTAATCAATCAAGCTCCAAGAGGGAGGTGAGAATGACAGTACCTTATAAGATCTGTAAGAGCATGCCATGTTAAAAAAAAGTAGACTTTATCATTCAGCTTTCACTTATCTGCTAAAAACTAACAGTTGTGGCTGGAACATGGAACTAAAACTAATAAGGTAATATTTAATTAAACATGCCTGAAGTTTTACATTTAGTTTTATGTGGTACCCATGGTAGAGATCTAACCCAGCAGCTGAATTCCTTACATCTGAGAGCTAGAAAGTATGTCTTTTGAGTCCATATACTATATCATACATTAATCAATGAATTCTAAACATAAGCTCTTCTGTTGGACTGTAGTCTCCTTACTGAGGTTCCTTAGTTTTGTATTTATTCTTGATCCTTTTTGAAAAAGATTTTAGAAGGCCAAAGTAATTTTGTGGAGATTGTTGATTTTATAATAGTATTAGTTGAGACTGTACTTATCTGTTCATTCAACAAAATTTGTTGAGGGCCAGCTATGTACCCTATGTACCAGGAACTCTGTTCTTAGAATTGAGGACATACCACTAAACAAAGAAAACGAAGACGGGCCATATACTTCTCTCATTGAGCTCATAGTCTAGTGGGGATAGACATACAAATAAATACATATGTCATTTAGTGATGATTACGAAAGAGAAAAATAAAGCATTTATGCCTCTCTAATAGCGTGCAGTTTCAGAAAAGACCTAAAAGAAGTGAGGGAACAAGCCATCAAGGCTATCTAAAGAAAGAACTTTCTGGTTAGAACATTAAGTGCAAAGGCATAGAGGCAAAGGTGTTGGTCAGAGCAGCAAGGAAATATGGTGTTCCAGGAAATTAGCAAAGAGGGATTGAATTACAGAAAATCTAGAAAAAATAGAGTTATGAAATGCAGGCCATGGGGCGCCTGGGTGGCTCCATCAGTTAAGCATCTGCCTTTGGCTCAGGTCATGATCCCAAGGTCCTGGGATAGAGCCCTGAGTTCAGCTCTCCGCTCAGCATATATAATGTCATATAAATAAGTAAAATCTTTAAGATAAAAAGAAATGGGCCAATATCTTGATTATAAGAATAAATTACTCATTTAACACATATTCATGGGTTGCCTAAGTCTACTCGTAGCTCTGATGATATCCTAATCAGGACAAAAATCCTTGCTGTTATGTAGCTTTCATTCCGAAGGGTCAAAGGGATGAGAATGGTGAGAATGGCTTGGGAAAAGGGGTCTATGGAAATTCAGGATTAATTAATTCATATTGCTGCTACTTTTCCTAATCTTATCTTACTCCAGAATTCAAATTCTAACAGTGAAATCATGGATAGAGTTTATTGAGTTTTTCTAATTCTTAGCTCACATTACTGTTATCAGGACTTAGTGAGGTATTATGTCTGGAAAGCACCTACCACAGGGTCTTTGTCTTCTTTTATTGCTTATCTAAAATCTAAAAGACAGGAAAAGAATCTTGTTTACGAATTGTCTCAGTAAAGGTTTGCCCAGATTGAGTTGCTGAGACAGGAGTTCAAGTGCAAGTTGTCTGTTTGGGAAATTCAGGTGACATCAGCAGGGAAATGGGCAAATGACACAGGCAAAAGGGAGACAGTGGTGGGCACCTAATAAACCAGCTACTGATGGAGTTTAATACTACGGAAATTTTTGGAAACTATGTAAAATATGTCACAGAATTACCTGAGAGTTGAGGGAGCTGTGATACTGAACCACCACCTTATGGTTATTCCAGTTAAGGATTCCAAGCCCAGCCAGTACTCCCACCAGGTGCAGCATCCTCAGGCACAGAGATGTAGGTATTTGGCAGTCTGCAGGGCGGCACTGAAAGTTCAAAGGGATGCAAGCAGGGCTCTGGCAATGCCTAATATAATAAATCTTTTTTCCAGCAAGTGGAATTCCTAAATAATTTAGTGTTTGATTGTTAAATTCATTTGTTTCCTCGTGTCCTTCTTTTTCTCCATCTATTTCTCTCCTTGCTTTCTCTAAACTTTTCTGATTCCTTAATCCTTTTGTGCTTTCAAAGACAATGGATGCTGAAACCTTTACGTTTCATGACTGAGGATGGGCAATTCCGTTAAATTACGTTCTAAACTTAGATGAGCCATGAAGAGAATAAACCACATTATATAACATTTATTTCTCCTTATGCCAGAATTTTATATTCATGTATTTAGTATCAAAAGATTCAAATATCTATTCAAATACTGATTCTTGCCAAAATTGACAAAGGTAGCTTGTTCTGCATTTTTTAATGTAAGGGTTGTGAAATGACCTGTCTGGCATTAGCTTTTTAAAATATTCTAGAAAGGGGTGCCTGGGTGGCTCAGTGGGTTAAGCCACTGCCTTCGGCTCAGGTCATGATCTCAGGGTCCTGGGATCGAGTCCCGCATCGGGCTCTCTGCTCAGCAGGGAGCCTGCTTCCTCCTCTCTCTGCCTGCCTCTCTGCCTACTTGTGATCTCTCTCTCTCTGTCAAATAAATAAATAAATAAAATCTTTAAAAAAAAATAAAATATTCTAGAAAGAAAAGTATAGTTAGGAATAGAAAAACCAATGTTGACAAAACTGGTAATTATTGAATCTAGTTGATGGATATATGAGAACTTTAATATTTTTTTCTCTACTTTAGACATATATTTTAAAATATTCATAATAAAAAGTAGGCAAAAGAATGTATTGATTGTAACAGTCTACCTTGTCTTAAGCAGAATTCTTGTTTGATATATAAGCTTATAATTAATGTTTCCTTTACATGGGTGCTCAGTGACATCTCCATTCTTGTCATCAGTCTTACCAAAACAAAACAAAAACTTGGAATCAATGAACTTTAACTTTTAGATCAGTACAAAATTGATTAGAGAAGAAACATGCACTCACTATAAAGATAGAGTGCCTTCCAGATCAGCTAGTCTGAAGTCTATATCCTGCTTCTGTAAGTATACAGCCTACTTATGCCAATAAGCCAATCACCTGGGGGAACTGCTCAAATCTGGAAGCACAGAGTAATTACAGGAGTCGTTGGAACTACCTATCATATTGTAGGTATAACATATGATATTTTGATATGTGGCAATACATATTATGTCTGTAGGAAAAACAGTTTCCATATTCTTTAAATCTTGGTGATATATGTGGTCCCACTGTAGAGATGGATGTGTCAGGTAGCCATAAGTTAAGGCGATTAACACTTTAATTATTTTGCTCTGCTGCCGTATTTGATTCCACATGCGCGCCCTCCCCCAAGAAAAATCTGATTGTAGTTTGGCCTCTCATATAAATAATTATAGAAGGAGTAATGTCTTACTCAAAGGCCTGAAGATCCTAGTTATTTTGCAACTGTATATTTGTTTTAAAACATTGTTCTGTTTCTTATTTTCATTTTTGTTGTTTTTCTAGCCCTTTTAAGAAAGTAAAAAAATTTCTTAACCTAAGAAATCAAATGTTGCTTACAGTCTCTTTGTTACCTAGAATCAATCTATCCCATGCCTTGACCCGCTCCTCTCAAGTACCCCTGTTGCCTTAAAAAAAAATTAATGGACTTACACTACTACTATTTTAAAGTTTATCAACTTTAAACTTTATATATAGACTTCCTTTTTCTGGAGAATGACCATGGTTCGAGACTTCATCATTTTCCTCACAAACGATCTCCTCAGTCATCCCTCTTCTCTAAATATAGGTATATCACATTCTTAATTAAATCAAAAGTCACTGTGTATAACATAATGACTATATCAACAATAATTTCTATTTTTTTAAAGGAATCTCTGAATCAGTCAGATTTAGGTTAGGAAATTAAAGTATTTTTTTTCTAATTCAGAAGAAAGGAGTTTAATACATGGAATTAGGAGCCTAACACAATCAGGAAACATTGCTGGTTTTTAAGAATGTGGAAATACAGGAATTGCAGGGAATCACAACTCCTAACATGAATTGTTTTCCACACCTGAAAGCCGCTTCTTCTGCCTTTGAGTGCTCTGGAGAATAATGGCTCCTTATTTTTTTCTGCCATGTAAAGCTTGTACAAATGCTTTTACTGGGTGCTCTAAACTATAATCTGCTGGCAAGGGACGTACGAAGTACAGTTTGTAAGTTTTCAGTTCCTAATATATAGCAATAGACCTTAGTAGAGCAGGGATGATACTAAGAATAAATAAGCCATTTCCAGCACATTTTACTTGTCTTCCATTTTTCTGCTCCAAGCCTCCCAGATTGCTTTTTTGGCAGAACTCTTAGTTCTTTTTTAAGGAATTATGCTACATTGGATTCTCTGTTTTCTAGATCCCATTTTTCTTTTTTCCTCGATTTATAACTCCTTTGTTTTGCTAACACTTACTCTCTACTGAAACTTCCTTAGAAGTGCATAGGATATAGTTTTTTTGAGTTTTTTAATATCTGAACCAATCTTTAGTTTTCAAGTTTAATTTGATAGTTTGGTTGGGTATAGAATTGTAAGTTGAATATCACTTTCCTTCAGAATTTTGAAATCTACTTAACTGTTCTAGATTCTGCTGCTCTTGAAAAGTAGCAAATACTACTATTGTAGTAGTATTATAATTCTGATTATAATTATAATTATATAATTCTGATTATAATTCTTTTGAATGTGACTTCTTTTTCTTTTTGGATAGTCTTAGAATCTTTAACTCCAGTTTAGTTTTTTGATTTTTTTGCCTTAATGTGGGTCTTATTTCATTCATTATTTTAGACAATGGGTATACACTTTACATTTGAGATTTGCGATCTTTGGATTTGAAATTTTTTTCATTGATTATTTCCTTCCCTGTTTTCTCTATTTTCTAAAATACTGTATATTCTGGATTCATCTTTTAATATTTATGTATTTTATTTCCTGTCTTTCCTTTTTAAAATACATTTCTATGAGATTTTTCTCAACTTAATCTTTTCACTGAAGGGTTTTTTTTTTTCTTAAAATT
This sequence comes from Mustela nigripes, assembly GCF_022355385.1. Classification (NCBI taxonomy): domain Eukaryota; kingdom Metazoa; phylum Chordata; class Mammalia; order Carnivora; family Mustelidae; genus Mustela; species Mustela nigripes. Next base: position 129,130,221 of record NC_081557.1, on the reverse strand, counting down.
TTAATTATAAAGAGTGTTTTTTTTTAACCAATATTCATATTTATATTTCAGTGAATGTTCTGATGATGTGTATACATGCAGAAATATACACACGTGTGTGTACATACAGACGCACACACAGAGCTCAGTAGACCCCAATGGGTATGTTATTTTAAAGATTAAAGGTAGGAATATGTTAACTATACCCGAACTAAAATAAAAAGCTTAATAAGAAAATTAAGAGAAAACCAGTAACTTATTTTTCTCAAAATATTAATTGGCCAGTGTCCTCCACACAATATCAGTACAATAAGTGTAAGAGTGGTTTTTTTTTTGTTTTTGTTTTTGGTTTTTTTTTTTGGTCTTTCTTTTTTGAAAGAAGGTATGACATCCTGTCTTTGTTTTGGTTGTAGACTTTCTATCACCTACTATTTTCTCTAGTTTCATTCTGTTTTCTGAATTCTCTTTCTCTTTCTCAGGTCTCCCCCCACCCCCCATTTGTTTTGACCTTCATTATATTGAAGGGTTACCTCAAGTTATAGGAGGTGCTTGGCTGTTGCATGCAGCCCTTCCAAACATAATAAGAAGCTCTGTATAGACAGGTGTATTTCTTGAGCTTTTTCTAAAGTGTTAGTATCCTGTGAGTCATCTTGTGCATTGGCAGACCCTGTCAACTATCAGCATCTGAATGCTTTTTCTTTGGGAACGTTCACTTTCTCTAAATAAGAATTCTTCTTTTACCTGAGAGTTACGTGTGTTGATGACGGGAGATGTTGGGGGTAGAAGTGTAAAGGAGGCATAGTGATCTTGCTGCTAGTAATCTAACATATGGGAAGGAGTGAGAAGTATATTGACTTTCTCTTTTCTCTTTTGTTGCAACCATTCACCTATCCTTATTTGCTACTGTGGCTGGGGTCCCTAATTTCTCAGCAAATCAATTTAGGTTAATGGAATCTTCAGCATCTGGGAGAGGTTTGGGATTCAGCTAGTCTCTAGAATTTTAACCTGTCTTCCTCCTTTTATAAACTCTTTTCTGTATGCCTTAGTATGATTAAGGTCTGAGGATCTTGGAAAGTCTGGAGAATGAATTTGTCTACTTATTATAGTCCTTTTGGTGATTACTTGAGTTGTGACTTTATTCCTTTTGTTAAATTAACAGTCACTGTTATGTATATTTATGACTTCTGAAATATTACTGAAATTTCTTTGCTATAGTTTTCCTTTATATATTCTTTTTGATCTTTGGATTGGTACCTTTTAATTTTTTTTTCTACGTAACTTAATGGAGGTTAAGGTTGTTCAACAGATATGAAGGCATTTGATTACAAGTAACCAAAACCTCAGCTGAAAGTATTTTACATAAATATTGTATTTCTTACATAAAGATAGTTACTGATAAGGTTCAGCTGTTCAATCATGCTTTCATTTACTAGGCTTTTTCTGCTCCTCTAGGTCTTATACATTGTCTTAGGTTTCCATGCATGTCTCCTCATGACTGCAGGATGAGTCACAGGCAGAAAAAATAAAGGGATAAACATGGAAAACAATTATAAATAAATGAACTTACCTATATATTAACTTTGTGTCAAAACTACACAGATAAGAATTATTTCAAGCGATACTAAAAGTTTTGTGATTATACATCGTGGTTGGGTATATAGTAAGAATAAAATTTAGAAAGAATTTCTTAAGCTTACTGTTTGACATAATATTGATGTGCCTTTTTAAAACTATTCTATATATTTTCCAGGGTATGGCAAGTAAATAATTATGTTAATTATTATTAGAAACTGACATTTTCAGTGTAAGAAAAAGAAAGTTTCAAATATAAATCAATTAAACTGTAATCATAACTTTGATTTGGAAAGATTAGCACTAACTCATATTTTATTTTTTCTTGCTGAAGAATATATCAGTTCTCGAATTTTTTTTTTTAAGTGACTCTTAGGCTACTTGTTCTCAAGTAGAAATGATTTTACCCCCTGTAAGAAATTTTAGAAATGTTTAGTCGGGGTTTTTTTTGTTCTGTTTTTTGCTTTTTGTGTTTTTTTTTTGTTGTTGTTGTTGTTGTTTTTTGAGAGAGAGTGAGCAAACATGAGTGGCAGGAAAGGCAGATGAAGAGGGAGAGAGAAAATTTCAAGCAGACTCTCTACTGAGCTTGATCCAAGGATCCTGAGATCATGACCCAAGCTGAAGTCAGCACGTATTTGATAGAGTCATTTTTGATTGTCAGAACTGGAGGAGTGCTACCAGCTAGGGTTAAGGCTAAACATACTAAAATGCACAAGAATAATCACAGCAAAGAATTATCTATTCTAAATATCAGTAATGATGATGTTGAAAACCCTACCCTAGGCCAAAAGAAATATCTATTAGCTCAGTTTATAAAATGGTTACCAAATAACTTAAAAGTATTTATGTAGTGGTCACTTGAAAAAATAATACACAAAAATTAAAAATATTTTTCTATTGTTCTTAAATAACTATAATTACTTACTAATGGGATGTGTGCACCTCTTTGATATTGCACAGCTTCTTCTAATCTTGGAATCCCATTGGGCAACTCCATTCTCATTTTCTGTTCCACATTGACTATTTTTAGTAGTTGACATACAATATTACATTGGTTTAAAAAAGTACAACATAGTGATTAGACACTTACATATGTAATGACATGCTCACCTTGGTAAGTATACTAAACATCTGTCACCATACAAAGTTACTATAATTACTGACTGTATTTCCTATATATATATATATTCCTATAGTTTTCATCTCTATGACTTGGTAGTTTGTACCTCTTAATACCTTTCACTAATTTCACCTATTCCTCACACCCCTCTCCTCTGGCAACCATCCATTCATTCTCTGTACTTATGAGTCTATTTCTTTTTTCTCTATGTTCATTTTTTTTTGTTTTTTTTTTTAGATTCTACATTTAAATGAAAGCATATGGTATTTTTCTTTTATTTCACTTAACTTAATATCCTCTAGCTCCACCCATGTTGTAGCAAATGACAAGTTTTCTTCCTTTTTACAGCTGAGTAATATTGCATTATATATATGTGCCATATATGTGTAATTTTAATGGAGACTTGTATTACTTCCGTATTTTGGCTATTATAAATAGCTTCAGTAAACATAGGGGTGCATATATCTTTTGGAATTAGTGTTTTTGTTTTCTTTGGGTAAATACACAGTAATGGAATCACTAGATCATATGGTATTTCTGTTTTTAATTTTGGAGGAACCTCCATATCGTTTTCTGTAGCAGGTGCACCAATGTACATTCCCACCGACAGTGCACTGGGCTCCCTTTTCTTTGCATCCTCACCAACAGTTGTTATTTTTTGTCTTTTTGATTCTAGTCATTCTGACAGGTGTGAGGTATATCTCACTGTGGTTTCAATTTGTATTTCCCTGATGAGAATGGTGTTGAGCATCTTTTTATTTCTTTTGGCCATCTGTGTGTCTTCTTTGGAAAAATGTCTCTTCAGGTCCTCTGCCCATTTTTTAATCAGATATTTTTTGTGTGTTGAATTGTAGGAGTTCTTTTTTTTTATGAGTTCTTAATATATTTTGGATATTAACCCGTTATTAGATATATCACTTGCAAATATCTTCTCCCATTAAGTAGGTTGCCTTTTCATTTTGTTGGTGGTGCAAAAGCTTTTTATTTTGCTGTAGTTTACTTTGCTTTTGTTTCCCTTGCCTGAGGAGACAGATTCACAAAAAATGCTGCTAAAGCTGATGTCCAAGAGATTTTTTTTTTTTTGATGTCCAAGAGATTATTGTCTATGTTTTTTTTTTTTTTTTTAGTACTTTTATGGTTTCAGGTCTTAAATTTAGGTCTTTAATCCATTTTGAGGTTTTTTTTTTGTTTTGTTTTGTTTTTTTGTTTTTGTGTGTGTATATGGTGTTAGAAAGTGGTCCAGTTTCATTCTTTAAAAAGAAATCTTTTCTGATTGATGTATAGTAGACACACAATGTTACATTAGTTTTTTTTTTTTTTTTTAAGGGAAGCTTAGCCTGATGTTCAGTTGTTTAGGTTTTTTTTTTTCTTTAAATATTTTTATTTATTTGACAGACAGATCACAAGTAGGCAGAGAGGCAGGCAGAGAGAGAGAGGAGGAGGAGGCAGGCTCCCCGCTGAGCAGAGAGCCCGATGTGAGGCTTGATCCCAGGACCCTGGGATCATGACCTGAGCCGAAGGCAGAGGCTTTAACCACTGAGCCACCCAGGTGCCCCCCACAATGTTACATTAGTTTTAGGTGTGCAACGTAGTGATTGAATATCAGTTTCATTCTTTTGCATTATCACTATTTATTGACAGGACTGACATTTTCCCATGTATATTTGTGCCTCCTTTGTCATAAGTTATTTGACTATATAGCCATTGGTTTATTTCTGGGTACTCTGTTCTGATTCATTCATCCATGTGTCTATTTTTGTGCCAGTATCATGCTCTTTTTTTTTTTTTTAAGATTTATTTATTTATTTTAGAAAAAGAGCATATGTGTATGAGTAAGGGGTGGGTCAGATGGAGAAAATCTCCAAATAGACTCCCTGCTGAGTATGGAACCAAATGTGGGGCTTGATCCCACATCTCATGAAATCATGACCTGAGCCGAAACCAGGATTTGGAAGCTCAGCTAGTGGAGCCACCCAGATACCCCTCAGTACCATGCTCTTTTTGATTACTATAGGTTTGTAGTGTAATTTGAAATTTGGGACTGTGATACCTCTAGCTTTGTTGTTTCTCTCAAGATTGCTTTGGCTATTTAGGGTGCTTTGTGGTTCTATATAAATTTTAGGATGATTTGTTTTAGTTCTGTGAAAGATGCTACTGATATTTTGATAACTTTGCTTTAGTGACCTGGGTACATCAGTACACATTTCCTAATTCTTTCTACCAAAATTAACCTAAAAGTAATGGGTGCTTCTGTTTCCTAAGGTATGGCCTCTAAGTACCATTTTCTACTGAAAGGAAAATCCCCTATATTGAAAATGCAAAACTTCCTGTAACTCAACTCATTGTGCAGATTTCCCGAGATACTTACAGCTCACATTGGAGAAATGGATGATTCTAGGAATAGGGGATAGGGGAACAGATTAATGATACCATGAAGAAACAATTAGCCAAATACTGAATATGGGAAATTTTGTAAGATAAATAACCAAGTTTCCCTTAAAAATATGGTATGGGGGGTGGATTGTCATTGATTAAAAGCTTGAAAGCATATCTACCAGATATCATATGTGGGCTTTGATTACTGCTTGGGACCAATTAACTGGAGAAATAAAAAGATATTTTTGAGGCAATCAGGATTTTTACACATGGGTTATTTTAAGGAACTGATACTATTGTTACATGTGATAATGGTATCATGTTTATGTTGATTAAAAAGAAATGTCTTCATCTGTTACAGAGATACATATTGAAGAATTTATAGATTCATGGAATGATGATTTACTATAAAATAATCCTGAAAGAAAAATACTTCTGAAAGAAAAAAGTCAGAAGGGAGAAAGAAGAAACAAAATTGGAAAATTCTTAAAATTGTAGGATAGGTATATAAACATTTTATTATATCAGCTAGCCTATTTTTGTGTGTGTATGAACATTTTCATAATAAAAACTTTAAAAAGAAGGAAAAAAGGGAAGGGAGAAAGGACATAACAGTACATCTATTATTTGCTTTATTGAGAAAGTGACACATTTCTTACAGTTCCCTTTTGTAATTTCCTTATATATCTCATTAACTAAGACTATAGGCAGTCTCTGTCTTAAGAAGGGAGAGCATTTATAGAGTAAGGGAAACCTCTGTTATGGAAGACAGCAAGGAGGAAGGGGAGAGTGATCTTACCTTTAAAGTCTGCCGTAGGGGAAGGGAGGAGATAAAAATTTATGGTGAGTCTGCCAGGATTAACCAGAAGAGAGCTGTTATAGTCCTTATTTTAAATTAGTAAACTGTCATTCTGAATTTAATCGGCCCTCTTTCCTCTTCTTCTTCTTCTTTTTTTTTTCCCCTGCAGAATACGTTTCACAGAATGTATTCTATGTCTAATCCCCTCATGGGTATTTGTGCTTTCTATAGATTTTTTTAAAGTTTTTAAAAATTTTTATCTCTGTTTACTTGGTTAATAGGAATCTATTCCTGAAAGAAGAACCTTGTTTCTGTTTCTCAACCTGTAAGATTATGCAGTAAGCCCTTGGACTTCATTGAATTTACCTAGGTTATTCCACCATATGAGGAGCTAGGTTGCCAACCAGCCTCCCTCTTTAAGTAATGTTTACTTCTTTCTTCTTATGGCAAGATAAATGGGAAGAGAAAAAAGATCAGAACTTTGAGAGGAACAGAATGATTCTGATTTGGTCATAAAAAGAGATGCATTTCTTATTTAGGCTTTTTTGCAACCTTAGCATACTATACTTTAGATATTTTTATTCAGTTTGGAAAAGCAGAGAGTTAAAAGATACCTAGTGTAAAAGAGAAGTCAGATGTGGATATATATTGAAAACTAGGTGGTTTGTAAAACTTATGAAATGTATTTATCATTATATTACTACATCTTGGTTTTTCAAACCTTTGCCGTGATATTTTGATGACATCGTAACTATCTAAAGGAAAAATCTACACTAAAACAGAAGCCTTTGCTAAAGTGAACCTGTATTTTCTTCTATTTCTTGTAGAGATGTGTGGTTAGTTTGAATGATGACCTAATCTATGTCAGAGGCAGGTAGGCCATTTATCTAGGACACAGCCCATTTTCACACACGCGGTCACTGAGGCTGAATTATTTGCTATCTCAGCGGGTATTATAGATTGAACTTGAGTTTTTGATAAATGGTCATCAAAGTAATGAATCTTTGGGACTATGAAAAAAAGAACATAACTGCAAAACTATGAAACTAAAATGTGTTCTCTTAGATGGGGGAAAGAAAAAGCCAGAATAGCCAGAATAAGTCATTTCCTTGCCAGAAACATTGTAAAATAATATTGCATTCAGTTTTCCAAATATGTAGAATATGAACAATACTTTCTATGCTCATTTAATGGCTTATCTGTTAAATAAAACATTAATAGAAAAAAGTTGCTTGTTTTCAGTAATACAGATTTTAAATCTATTTTAAAATTTATTTAGTTTAGTAGAGTTGACCCTATGTAGTTGGACGGTGTATTAAGGAGATCCTGAACTTTGTGAACAATTATCAAAATATGCATCGGCTACTCTGAGAAAATTTGAATTATTATTAAATTCTATAAAAACGATTGCTTCTGTCAAGTTTCAGGGTTGAGATGGGTAGAAATAAAGAGGCCTTCTGGCCTTGGATGATTAGAATTCATGGTTTTTTATATGATGTGGTCATTTATGGGGGGGCAAAATAGCACTTTCTGTCCTAGCCCAGGAGTCAAACAAATATTTATAATATTGTTTTCATTAGATTGATTGCTAGTTTATAGATTCTGTTTTGAAATATACCACATTTGTCGATGAAAGAATTCTCAGCCTTTAGCAAAGTACAAACTTAAACATCATTTTTTTTTAATTTTTTATTTTTGATAACATATATTTTTATCCCCAGGGGTACAGGTCTGTGAATCACCAGGTTTACACACTTCACAGCACTCACCAAATCACATACCCTCCCCAATGTCCATAAACATCATTTTTTACTCCAAATTCTACCTACATTTCTTCTTCAGTGAAGTGTACATCTTAAACTATACGTACAAACCTTAATTAATGCAATATTAAGTTTAAGAAACAAAGTCCATATTATGATAATGTACAAAAGACCTGAATTGTGCACTTGTGTGGTTTATTTTCCATTGATTAGAGCATAGTGCAATCAGTGTTAATGCATGTGTATCTTGGCTTATCCCCTTAAAAAGTCCAGGATTTGTATGTGCACTCTATGTACACTCCTGCCACAAAGGAGGAAAATGTGAGTCTAGGAGAAAAAAATCACTCAATAGCAAGTGTACAGGAAGTGATGGTAATAATGGCATTTTAAAATCTAGTATATATGTGTGGCATAAATATTCCCCATTCTAGAAGATGGAACTTAATTCACTCTACCTACTTCCCTCTGAGGATGGAGTAAACTTAGTGATATTTCCAAAGACTAGAGTAAGAGAAGGGGATAATAATAACTTTATAAAGGAAAAGTCTGGCAAACACTACTTTAACCGGTGATGAAGGTTACTATTACCAGTGGTGTCATGTAGATATTCTATAATTCTCTCATATGATGTGACAAAAAAGGCACTTTATGGTATCCTGAACAAAAACTGATAACTCCATTGTAATTAGAAGGAAAACAACAGACAAACCCAGACTGGAAATAGTTTATGGAATTACTGGCCAGTACTTTTCAAGATTTTTAAGTTTATGAAAAACAGAAGAAGACTAAAAAAGTTACAGACCAGAGGAGACTGAGGGGACATGAAATCTAAATGCAATGTGTTTTTTTCTTGTTGTTGTTATTGATTTGTCTGTTTTTTTGAGTTTTTTTTTTTTTTTTTTAAGATCTTGGAATAGAAAGAGGACAGTAACTGAAAAAATTGGTGAAATCCAAATAAAATTCAGAATTTAAGTAATGGTTAAAATAAACTAATGAAAAAAATTGAAAACACTTACATGGAAAGGTGATATAAAAACATTCACAGACCTGTACCTCTGGGGATAAAAATATATGTTTATAAAAAATAAAAAATTATATTAAAAAAAAAACAAAGTCTTCAAATAGAAAACACGACACAGACAGGAAACGTAGGTGAAATCTCACTATAAAAATGGAAACTATGAAAAGAGGCCAAGCTTTAGAAATGAAAAATATAGTATTTGAACTGAAAACTTTACTAAGTTTAGCAGTGTATTAGGCAATGCAAAAGAAAAGATCAGTAAAACACAAGAAAGGGCAATAGAAACTATTTGAATGATAGCATAGAAAGAAAGAAAAAACCTCATACAAAACAAACGGAACATCAGTCAGATATATGACAATGCCAGATGCTCTAACATACATGTAATGAAAATACCAGAGGAAAATTGGTAGGTTAAATATTTTTTAAAACTTTTTTTTAATTTTAATTTTTTAAAATTTTATTTATTTATTTATTTAGAGAGAGGGCCAGTGGGCAGAGGGAGAGGGAGAGGGAGAGAGAGAATCTTAAGCAGGTTACATGCCTGATGTGGGGCTCAATTTCATGACCCTGAAATCATGATCTGAACCAAAATTACGAGTCTAATCCTTAACCAACTGAGCTACCCACACACCCCTTAACAAAAAACAACTTTTAAAAGACATTTTTCCTCATTTCTTAATTCATTTTTAGAACATACTTTACTCTTTACAGGAGGTATAACAATAATACATTGTGGAGTTTATAGCTCCACAACTATAATGGCATTGCCATAGCTCACAGAAAAGGGGGAGATAGTACAATGACAGGAAGGGGGAAAAGGCCTATACTGTTTTAGGATTACATTATATATTAAGGAGATTTATCAGTATTTGAGATTAAACTATTAGAAGAAATATAACTATTATTGCAATAATGCAAAAAAAAAAGAAATACCGTATGAATTGGAAAGAAAACATAAAACAATATTTGCAAACAGTTTTATTGTATCTGGAGAAAATTTTATGAAATATACAAAATACTTTCAAAAATAATTGATTTTAGTAATGTCCATGATACAAAATCAAAGAAAATGATCCATTGTTTTTCTGTATAGGAAAAATGAATAATTTAAAAATGGAAATTTAAAAATACCATTGATGGGCACCTGGGTGGCTCATTCAGTTTAGCATCTGACTCTTGATTTTAGCTCAGGTCATGATCTCTGGATTATGGGATTAAGATTCCCTCTCCCTCTGCTCCTACCTCCCTTCCCTCCCTTTTTTTTTTAAAAAATTTTAAATTTTAAATTTTTTTATAAACATATGTTTTTATCCCCCGGAGTACAGGTCTGTGAATTGCCAGGTTTACACAATCACAGCACTCACCATAGCACATATCCTCCCCAATGTCCATAACCCCACCCCCCTTTTCCCAAACCCCGTCCCCCCAGCAACCCTCAGTTTGTTTTGTGAGATTAAGAGTGTCTTATGGTTTGTCATAGGAAGATGCAGTCATAGGAAGAACAACTGAGAGCTGAGTGTATGCAACTCAGTATCCAATCTAAGTGATTTACTCACCGTTCATCACACCACATTAAGCTGTGTTGTCAGCTTTGTCTGTCACTACTTACACTAAAAAAAAAAAAAAGTAGGAAATACCAGACTTAGTCCAATGTTCTTAAAATATATTTACTTAAGTCTTTATCGCATCTGCATAGTGTTTAAGATAGTGTACTTCCTTTTACTAGTCTGTTCTCATTCTTTTATTTGCTGTTTTCTGATTATAGTATACTGTTCTATAAACTTTAAATCATTAGTCTTCAGAAGATGCTCCATTGCTATTCTGATGGCAAAACATTAAACTTATATATTGGTTTTTGGTAAATTTACATTTTAGTGTTAAAGCTTCCTATCAAAAGCATTCTTTTTGGTTTTAAATTGTACTTCTTGCTCCTTTAATACTTTATATATTTTGTCTTAGTTCTCCTCTCTGCCTTTCTTGTTAAAATTATTCATAAGTGTTTAAAGTTTTTCTTGTTATTATGAATGTACTGTTTTTTAAAGGATTTTATTTATTTGACAGAGAAAGAGAGATCACAAGTAGGCAGAGAGAGAGGGAAGTAGGTTCCCTGCTGAGCAGACAGCCTGATGTGGGGCTCGATCCCAGGACCCTGGTCATGATCAGAGCTGAAGGCAGACGCTTTAATCCACTGAGCCACCCGGGCGCCCCATGAATGCACTATTTTTTATACTTTCTGTACCTAAGTGCCAGTTTCAAAAACAGAGAACCGATATTAATATATTCCATGTTTATTTAATATTTGTATAATTAGAGTACTTTTGATATATTAACAGTTTTTATCTCTTCCTTTCAGTGTTTATACCACCTTTTAGATTTTATTGCATTTTAGTTTTTACAAATTTTGCAATTTGATGATAATTGTTACTGTAATAATTGCTAACAAATATTTATGGGCAAGGCACTGTTTTATTAACTATACATTAATTATTTTTCAAAACAAGTATATGAAATGGATACTGTTGTTGAATCTAGAGTTTACATGTTTGTCCCCAGCTCACATAGCTAATATTTGTTGTTGGGTTCTGACAAAATCCTTTATTATATGTAATTTTTTTTCCCATTTCTATTTTGCTAGAATTATTTTTTATGACTATTTTGTGAATTTGATCAAATACCTTTTCAGCATCTATTAAATTATTATATAATGGTTCCCTTTTAATTTGTTGATTTTGTCAGTATAATATTGTAGATTTTCTGAATTGAACCGCTCTTGGAATCCAGGAAAGTACCATCCTTGTTAATATTATTTTTACAATATGTTGCTGGATTTTATTTACTTCTGGATTATTTATAAGTTTTATATCTTTATTTAGTAATGAAGTTGCTCTTCCTTTTTTCCTTTTTTATAGTCTCTCTTTTGCTATGTTTTCAGCATTAAGATTATTCTGACTTGATGAATTATGGAGACTCCTGTTTTTTCCCTATGGTCTAGAATAATTTTTCCAAGTTGTATTTTAAGATTAGGTAAAGGTTAGCTGTGTACTTGTTCTATGAGTGGTAACTTCCATACATACTATCAAGGATATCATCCCAGAGATCATGGAACAGAAAAACTCACAGATTAAATTAAGATTCTTGAATTATGTGGTTTATTAAGTCAAACGCAAAATGAGAAGAAAGGGAACTTGAGATGGAGTAAATTAATGAATTTAGGATAGTATGCAAGTGGGCAAAGTACTTTAATCCTAGTCATGCAACATTTACATGTTCTGTCTCTTTCTCTGCTCATCACCCTTCCCTGTTGATAGTACTATGAGTACCAGTATTGAACAAGGGAATCAGGATGGAAAGGCCAGTGAAACACAGTTGCTTTATTGGAGATGCAACAGCAAGTATACCTGGCCACAGTTAGAGCTAACCAATTATCCTTCTGAATAGTTTTGTTTTTGTCTGAATTTCTTGTGCTGATAAAACCCATAGGGACCAGAATCAGACCATATTGGGTATGACAATTTGGCATATTGAAATTGGCTGGGTGGCAAAGTTAAGCCTAACTTAGTTGTCATCCAGAATGTCAAGAACTGTGAGAGGTCTGAAATTTTACCATACTTACAAGCTAACAATTTTTTTCTATGAAAATTTCATGAAATTTCTGGGTCAGAGGCAAAGAATTTTCTTCTAACACAACAAACAGATTATGTGTCTAAATGAGTGAATTGCCCTAAATATTTGTCCCTCAGTTTCATGAGGTGATGTGGGTGGGTGCTAGGCACAGAATTATGCTTTCCCTCTTCACCCCCCAGTCATATGTTGAAACCCCAATCCCAGTTGTGACTGTGGGCCTTTTAGGAGATAGTTCATAAAATTAGCACCCTAATCCAATAGAAGTTTGGCTTTATACGAAGAGGAGGAGAATGATTGCCACCCTCCCTCCTTTCTCTCTCTGTATCCATGTGAGGATAATGTGAATGGCAACCATCTGCAAACCAGGTAGAGAACTCTCACCAGGAACCAACTACACTAGCACCTTGACCTAGGACTCCTTAGCCTTCAGAACTGTGAGAAATGTGTTACTGTGGTTTAAGCCACCCAGTCTTTGATACTTTGTTGTGGCAGTCTGAGCTGGCTAACACAAAAATCCTGGGTAGATACTGTGCACCAGTGAGTTTACATCCCAGTAAGGCATCCTAAATGTTTAGAAACCCAAATGTTTATGATGGTCAGTAAAGTTTGTCCCTTGCCCCCAGAGGGTTTATCATTATCTTTATCATACTGGACAGTAAACAAACCTTCCTTGTGCTCCAAGTGAGACACCATCTCTTCCAAGGCTGTTTGTTGTCCATACAATCTTGAAAAGAGTGTCTGGAACAGAAGGTTAATTATTGCCTCACTCTCAAGACCTACGGAAAAATCAGCAAACCAAAGCAAAGTTGGCATGGTTATATCTTAAGAGTTGGTCTTTCCATCTTTATCTGAAAGAACCCCTTTTGTAATTGTCATACTTCAGTATATTCTATCTTTAACAAGCCTTAACAGATTTCTAACTTTAAAATTGCTATCCATATTTAGCACCTTTTGAATTCTCTCAGAAGCTGCTATTTTACTCATTATTTCCACTTAACATAGCTTTTGAGTTTTATCTCTATGACATATTACCATCTTACTATCAGTGGTGATTATTTCTTTTGGTTCTCAGCTATCCCATTTGTTTTCTTGTCTTCTAGAGCATAATTTAATATTTTTAGATGATGTAGCAAATTCATATTGCATATATATTAAGAATATTTTTGTTTGAGATGTTAGGAGACATTTCTTTTAGGTGCTAGTAATTTATCACAGGGCAATGATACTTAATAGGCGCTTTTTAAAATTTCAATTCCTAGGGAAGCCTCAACTTTTTTGATCTTAAAGTAAGTTCCCTTTAAAGCTAACCAAATAATAAATTCCCAGTTTTTTAGTACTTACGAGAGGTCATTTTAACCTCTCTCTCCGGGAACAAAAAATTTTGCTAACCTTGATCATGGCTCCACTAAATAACCTTACCAGGAGTTGAGATGCAAAGCTCGCTCCTTTAGTATGTCTAGAGCTCTCTCTCTTACTCAGTTTTGAATGATTGTAGAAGCAAGGAGTGAGAGATGAGGAATTAGTTTTTATTTGAAATGTTTGATCTCATTTATTCATTGAGTATACATTTACTGAGTTCTGTAATGTACCAAGTATTCCAGGTATGTCTTTAGGTATGTAGACCTATTACTGTGTAGTCAGGGAGACATTTACAAATAAATGGAATTGGTACTAGAGCTGTGATAGCACAAAATAGAGAATGGTTGAATCTGCTTGGAAAGTCAGAAGTGTTATGAAACATTGTCTTGGCCTTTTAGAATGAGAGGAGAAGTTCACCATGGAGGAAATACTATGTAGTGGCTTAGAGTACAATTTTAGAAGCGTGAAAGACTTGGCTTACCCTCATACTAGTTATGTGTTTTTGGCTACATCATGTAATATCTGTTAAATGTGTTTCCTCATATATAAAATGGTGAAAATGACATTTTATAGTATCATTTTGGTAACTAATTGAAATAAAGCACTTAACATAATCCTGGCATATAATGGACTCTAGTTAAATTATATTTTGTAATAGTTGTTGCTATTACTGCCTACTCTTACTCTAATACAGCCACCACCACCACCTCTTCTACTGAGCTCATTAAAAGAGATTGCCTTCCAGACTGGAAGACCAGCACATTGGAAGACATATTAAGCATAGCATGATTTAAGTGTGTATGTTACGGGATATGGTTTGAACATGAGACATGTCTATGAAAATATCCATACATGATGAGGACTTACTCTAAAGGTGATTTCAGTACATATGTCCTAGAGCAGGGTTGTAGGTGCCAGTAAGGAAATCAAAAGGAAATGAGTGCAGGGTTTAGGATGACTCAGGTTTCTTTGTGGTTTACATGGTATTTGTGACTCCGTTTACCAAAGTATTCTTCAGTGGACTAATGATAGCTCTAGAGGCAACAAAGTAAGTGAATATATGTTGAATTTGAAAATTTAGAAGACATCATGGTAAGTGACTGGATATATGGGTCCAAAACAGACCTCTCCCAAGTGGAGGTAATCTAATGTCTCTAATGTCTCATCACTAGAAACCCTTGAATGGTTTGGTATTAGAAACAGTGGTTATAGATTAAATCACTTGGTATAAAATGAGAAGGTGAGAATTCAGCAACCCCACTAAAATCCAAAGGAAGTGAAGTTGGAATATAGGACCAAAGGAAACTGGTATAGACATTTTTGAGAAATATAAGTGACAGGTGGGTGCATTCATGAAAAATTTGTGAAAGTGGAAGACTGGAAAAGCTTCTTCTGGTAGTTGGAGATGACATTTAATCCATTTATTTTCTAGAGTATCCACAATAAATCTCAAGACAAAGAAGTTACATAAATATTTAAGTAGAGATTGCCACTTGAATTGTCTTGTCTTATAATGCTCTTTTCTGGTTTTAATGGGTAATGCTGGCCTAATGGAATGAGTTGGCAATTATTCCCTTCTCTTTAATATTCTAGGAGAGTTTTGTAGAATTGGTACTCTCTTTTTTTCTTAAGTATTTGGTAGAATTCACCGGTGGAACTGTCTGGACCTAGAATTTGCTTTATGGGAAAATTAGATAGAACTGTGAGTTCTAGTTCTTTAATAGATATAGTGTTATTCATTTTATCTGTTATTTCTTGTGGGGGCTTTGGTAGTTTGTGTCTTTCAGGAAATTTGTCCATTGATAAAAAATTGTTCAATTTTGTGGTAATAAGTTGTATATAATATTCCCTTATTATTCTTTTAATGTCTACATAATCTGTAGTAATGTTTCCTCTCTCCTGATATTGATCATTCATTGATATCATTCCTCTTATTGGTAATTCGTATTTTTTCTGTTTTGCCTGATTAGTCAGGTCAGACGTTTATAAAATGTATTGTTCTTTTCAAAGAAGAAGTTTTTTGTTTCATTGGGGTTTTTCTTTTATTTTTCTGTTTGCTACTTCATTGATTTTTCACTTTGATTTTGTACATCTTTTGCTTACTTTGCATTTAATTTGCTATTTTTCTAGTTTTTTTAAATGGAAGCTGAATCACTTATGTGAGAACTGTTTTTTTTTTTTAACCATAAGTATATGTGTTTTGTGCTAAAGGTTTCCCTTTAAACACTGCTTTAGCTGCAATTTATAATTATTTACATACTGTGTTTTCATTTATATTCAATTCATAATGGTTTTTAATTTCTTTTTTGTTACTTCTTAGACCCATGATTATTCAGAAGTGCAGTCTCTCAAATCTTGGGAATTCTTCAGATATATGTTATTGATTTCTAATTTAATTCCATTGTTGTCAGAGAATATACTTTATATGATATGAGTCTGCTAAATTTATTGCAGCTTGGTCTTTTGACCCAAAATATGCTGTTTGTGTAAATTTATATTTTGTTGTGTTTGAATGAAATGTTTTATAAATGTCTTCAGTCATAGTCAATCTTCTTCATATCTTTTGGTTTTCTATCTCCTTGTTTATCATTGTTGAGGAGGAATGTTGAAATCTGTTCATAATTGTGGGTTTATATTTTTCTCATTTTAGTTCTTAGTTTTTGCTTCATGTATTTGAAATCACTGTTATTCAGTTCCTAAACAATTGGAATGTTTATGGCCTCTCAGTGAAATGTTCTGTTATCAGATCATTTCATATCATATCAGTGAAATGAGCTGATAGATCTGTTATCTATCCTTAGTAATATTTTTTGTTCTAAAATCTATTTTGTCTGATTTGATGTCCTTTTCTACAGAAGTCATCTGGGTCATTTCTGGGTCATTGCTGTTTAATTTCTTTATTCATTATGGGTGATATTTTCCTGATTTTTTTGTCGGTCTGGTAATTTTGAATTAAATACCAGCTGTGATAAATTTTACCCTGTTGTGTTCTAGTCTATAAATATTTTAATGCATTTTTTTGTGATACAGTTAAGTTACTTAGAAATAGTTTGATCCATAGGGATCCTGCTTTTTAAGTTTGTTAGGTAGGGGGCACCTGGGTGGCTCATTGGTTTTGGCTCAGTTCTTGATCTCAGGTTCTGGAGATCAAGCTCTGTGCTCAGCATGGATTCTGCTTGAGATTCCCTCTCCCTCTCTTTCTGCCCCATTCCCTTGCTTGTGCGTGTGTCCATGTGCACTCGCTCTCTCGCTCTCTCTCTCTCTCTCTCAAATAAATAAATAAACATCTTAAAAACACAAAAAGTTTGGTAGGTAGGACCAGAGCAACATTTAGTTTCAGGCTAATTATTCCCCCCTAGGGAGGCAAAACCCTTCTAAGTACTTTACCTAGTGCTCCATGAATTATAAGTTGTTTTTTTTTGTTTTTTGGTTTTTTTGCCTTGGCATTTGAGCTCTGGGTATTGTTCCTTGTAATTTGGAGGGATAATTCTTTTACTGGCTTCAGGTTGTTGGTTTTTTTGTTTGTTTGTTTGTTTGTTTTTGTTTTTGTTTTTGTTTTAACACATGGGTTGATGAGTACTCAGCTAAAAGACTATGGATCATGCAGAAGCTCAGTTACTTTCCATCACTCTCCATTCTTCTGCTGTGCCCTATGAACCTGGCGGCGTTGCTCTCACTGTTCTCCACTCTGTTGTCTGTACTTCAGGAGACCTCAGTGTTCTGCCCAGGGTACCCTGCTGCTCTGGAACATGCAGATTTCTTGAGGCAGTGAGCTGGGGTAATAGTTTGTGTCACCACTTTTTTTTTCTTGTCCTTCAGGGATTGTTGTCTTTCATTCTTGATGTTTACAGTCTTGAAAATAATTTTTTCCATCCATCTGTTTTAAATATTATTTGTGTATAAGGGTAAATCTGGCCTCTTACTTTATCTTGGTTGGAAGTTAAAGTACTCTGACCCTTGAATTTGATTTTTAAAAAATGCTATGTTACATTTTTGCATCTCATTTTTCTACCCCTTTCTGGTTTCCAATATTTGTGGTCATGTGTCCTAGAATCTTGTGTATATAGTTTGCAAGGTTGGGCTGACCCTGTATTCACCAGTCTCTGTCTTCTGCTGTGTTCTGGCACTGTGGTAGGTGTTATAAATAGAACAGAAAGATGACTAAGACCAGTGGCCTAACCTCAAAGAACTGTCAGGAAGAACTCCAGTCTGGGGAGGTTTTGCAATGTTATGGAGTTATACAGTGGAATCAGGTTAACCAAATCTCGTTTAAATTGTTTTTATAAAGTTCTGTGTAATACAATAGTTTCTTCAAGAAAATTGCTTTTTGAAAGACTACATCCAAAGTTAAATACAAGCACGGTATTTAGTGTATGCTCTATTGTGGAATATATAGAAACCTGTACTACTTGTTTATAACTGACTCCAGCTAAACAAACTGAGTGATTAGTTCAGGAAGAAAGCAAAAATAAAATAAAATAAAATAAAAATACATGTATAATAATGTAGAAAAATATCTTCCTCTAATTAGGAAAAAAAGTGTCCTGGGAGTCTGAGGCTGTTGGCATGAAGTTCTTTGTAAATTCTCTTTTCCATTTTGCATTTTATCTCTGTTCTTTGCTCTTTGAAGAACAAAAGCAAGTTTCGTGAAGATAAGCAAAGGTTTTCCCTTTAATTAATTTAAATATCTTACTCACCAGAGAACCTTTTTTGTTGTTGTTGTTAAAATCTTGGGAGTTTGTTTGTTTGTTTGTTTGTTTTTGCCTTCAGTATTTTTTTAATTTAATTTTTTATAAACATATAATGTATTTTTATCCCAGGGGTACAGGTCTGTGAATCACCAGGTTTACACACTTCACAGCACTCACCACAGCACATACCCTCCCCAATGTCCATAACCCACCCTCCCAACCCCCGCAAGCAACCCTCAGTTTGTTTTGTGAGATTAAGAGTGTTTTATGGTTTGTCTCCCTCCCAATCCCATCTTGTTTCATTGATTCTTCTCCTACCCCATTAACGCCCCCATGTTGCATCTCCACTTCCTCATATCAGGGAGATCATATGATAGTTGCCTTTCTCCGATTGACTTATTTCGCTAAGCGTGATACCCTCTAGTTCCATCCACGTCGTCGCAAATGGCAAGATTTCATTTCTTTTGATGGCTGCATAGTATTCCATCGTGTATATATACCACATCTTCTTTATCCATTCATCTGTGGATGGACATCTAGGTTCTTTCCATGGTTTGGTTATTAGAGATATTGCTGCTATA
The DNA here is from genome assembly GCF_022355385.1 of Mustela nigripes. Taxonomy (NCBI): domain Eukaryota; kingdom Metazoa; phylum Chordata; class Mammalia; order Carnivora; family Mustelidae; genus Mustela; species Mustela nigripes. The sequence continues at coordinate 129,111,333 of NC_081557.1, read as the reverse complement.
AACATCCGGTGCACGTGCCCCTTTGGATCACTACATTTGTATCTTTAGGGTAAATACCCAGTAGTGCAATTGCTGGGTCATAGGGCAGTTCTATTTTCAACATTTTGAGGAACCTCCATGCTGTTTTCCAGAGTGGTCGCACCAGCTTGCATTCCCACCAACAATGTAGGAGGGTTCCCCTTTCTCCGCATCCTCGCCAGCATCTGTCGTTTCCTGACTTGTTAATTTTAGCCATTCTGACTGGTGTGAGGTGATATCCCATTGTGGTTTTGATTTGTATTTCCCTGATGCTGAGTGATATGGAGCACTTTTTCATGTGTCCGTTGGCCATCTGGATGTCTTCTTTGCAGAAATGTCTGTTCATGTCTTCTGCCCATTTCTTGATTGGATTATTGGTTCTTTGGGTGTTGAGTTTGCTAAGTTCATTAGCCCTTTATCTGATATGTCATTTGCAAATATCTTCTCCCATTCTGTCAGTTGTCTTTTGATTTTGTTAACTGTTTCCTTTGCTGTGCAAAAGCTTTTGATCTTGATGAAATCCCAATAGTTCATTTTTGCCCCTACTTCCCTTGCCTTTCACCAGAGAAACTTCTAATGGCTAAATCACATTGTACCTGCTACAAAAAGTAGTCTAGCTACACGCTGGCTGATGGTACTTCTAACTTAGAGGTTTAATTCACAAATTTATGGAGAGCTTTTGATACCAATTTGAAATTGAGTTTGAGTTCATAAAGTAAGAATTGGCACTGAGAAGAAAAGTAGTTTGTGTCTTTTGATGTTCTTAAAAGTATTTATTTATTTATTTATTTTTTTTTAAAGATTTTATTTATTTATTTGACACAGAGAGATCACAAGTAGGGAGAGAGGCAGGCAGAGAGAGAGAGGAGGAAGCAGGCTCCCTGCTGAGCAGAGAGCCCGATGCGGGACTCGATCCCAGGACCCTGAGATCATGACCTGAGCCGAAGGCAGCGGCTTAACCCACTGAGCCACCCAGGCACCCCTTAAAAGTATTTATTATACAACATTCCAATATATTTAAAATTAGGTACTTTTTTATTAGTGCTGATTGAAATTAAACTTTTTATTAAGGCACAGAAAGCTCCTGACTTTAGAGAATCAATATGTGGAATAACAGGAAAAAATACTTCATACCTTGAGTTCAGTGACAAAGGCATGCTATTCTCACAAGTTTTTGAGGTGTTGCTAGGAATTTTCCCAATCAAAATGGAAAAATCATTAATTATAATTTATTTTACCATTTTCCCCATATCATTGATGTAAGGAAAAATTAAATATAAGCATGTTTGAATAAAAAACAATTTGCATATTGTTAACATAAAAAATGCAAAAGTGATTTTGAGGATGGAAAGTTGGCCAGAGCGGTGTTAAGAAAATTTTAGAGAGAAAATAGCTGAATGAGGGAAATGTCTTTTTTGCCTTTTTCTGATTTTGAGAGTATAGATTAATGCATAAATTTATGTATACTTATGTTTAACTTACCTTATTAATAAAATGAAAAGGTGTTGGTCATGAGGCGCCTGGGTGGCTCAGTCGTTTTTGATTGTTTGCCTTGGGCTCTGGTCATGATCTCTGAGTCCTGGGGTCAAGCCCCGCAGAGTAGAAGAATTACCGTCACAATTCCTTGGCACTATGATACATAGCATTACTGTGGGTAGTACTGGCTAGACGAAGGAATGGTATGTGAAATTCATGATGATAAATACTTTCAATGAGGGCAAATCTTGAAGATTAGAAAGTGTAGGTTCACAATACAAATGAAGTTTTACAACAAAATCCAACATTTAGTATAAATAGCTTTTAAATAAGAACCGAAACTAAATGAAGCAAATTGTATTGGTATCATAAAAGCTTGACTACAAAAAGCCCAAAACCAGTGGTGATAAACAGGAGTTTTGAATAAGAAAGAATTTAACGGGGAACTGAAAATCATGGTTTATTTGTTGAATGAAACCCAGCTTTGCGATTTGGGCTATCTATTCAGTGGGGAATCTGCACTTGCTCACATGTGCCCTCGCTTTCAAATAAGTAATAAAATCTTAAAAAAAAAAAACAATAGGTATTGGTGGTAATGATTGTCTTTTCAAGGAATCATTTGAAATAGACAAAACTCTACTGGGCAAAGTTAATAAACTTGCTAAGATTCCAGACTATATATTAGTAATTCTTTTACTAATCCAAAATATTGAAGTTTTTCTTTTTTTTATATAGTGCAAGGTAATTTCTCTATCTCATAGTAAAATCAAATGGAACACTTTAACACCTTCTTCATGATAAAATTGACATTGTGGTTTTGTTTTTATTATGTTTGTATTTAAAAGTTAGGTATCTTTATTCTTTAATTCAGGTAGTTATTTAAGTTTATTCTTTTTCTGAAAGTGTAATACCTTTACCTCACATGGTGCTGTGAAAAATAAAGTAAGGTACATTCATGTTCCTTAATATTCTTTTGTGGTATATTTTGGATTCTTTTAAAAATAATTAGATGCAGATATATTTAAATTAAAAAACTAAATTAAAACTTAGTTGATGATATATAAATACCTTCTTTTTATACTTCTGCATTGCCACATTTGCTTTTGACTCATTAAGATATATATTAAATGTTAAGTAAGAGATCGCTTTTATGATACATCATTTAGAATGCAAATTATTTTGAAGCTGAAGAATATTGAAAATAAAAGAGAACCAACTAAATCGTCTGAATTATTTACAGGCCAGGGGCTTAAAGGTACACTACTCCAGCACAAATATTAAATTATGAAATGGGAATTTCAGTTTGCCATAAATCTGTCTGCCATAACAGCTTAAAATAAAATAGTTTTACCCATCTAAAGCAACATCAATTTGCCAGTCAGTGCTTCATGTATCAAAGAGTGTGCTGTGAAAATATCAATATCATTGGTTAATATAAATGAAATTAATTTTTAAAGCTGGGCTAAAGGTTGACATCTGAAAAATTGCATTACTTTGCAGAAGAGAAATTTCTGTCTTCTAGTGAAATTTCAGGTCATGAGGGCAAGTAATTTTCACAATCTTCAATGGGAGCCAGTGAAATATGAACTTCATTGTCACCTAGCCCCAAAGCGATAAGATAAAATGAGCTGATACATCATTTGCTGTGGTTTTATCATCTCCCTCAGTAATTGGAAGAGAAAACATAAGAGTGTATGTGTTTGTGTGCTCCCCTCTTGCCCCTCCCAGCTGCCCCATCATCCACACCCAGGCTAAAACCATTTTAGCCCAATCAATACAGAGGTCACGTAGCATTTTATTTATATATTTTTAATTTTTCATACTGACTAAACTGCCAAGTAGAACATTAGAGTAATGAATATGTTTAATTGAATTTGTCACCCATGAAAATGCTAAGGAGAATACTGTACTACATCATAGTAACTAGTAAGCAGGAGGAAATTTACTATATAGAAGGAAAAAAATTAAATAACTCATAATTAATTTAATAGGTAATTTCCTTTCATATTCATAACTTTCGTACTTTTGTTATCATTGTTCTGCTCTTTTCAAAGTTTGGAGACATTCTGCATATTCATGGATAATATTTAATAGCAAAATTACTATTGTAAAGTTTTAATCAACCAACTATATATCATTTTTAAATTCAATAAGACCTCTAAGTTTTACTTAAAAATTTATCTTTGAAAACTTAATAGTTCTATGGTAGGTGATGAAGTAAATCCATAAGCCAACTAGAATACAGTATTATTAGAATAAATTCTGAGTTTATGAATAAACTCGTAAGTGCCATGCTTTGATAACAAATTTCAGAGAAAATTGTATGCAGCAAAATCCAAAAACTATGTTAATAACAGCATGGTAAACTTTAAAATACTTGACTAAAATTACTTTCTACTAGTTTGTTAACATTGCAGTTATTATAATTAAAATTTGTAAATTTATCTAGTGATGAGTTGCTATTAGAATATTTTTCAGTGAAGTATTTGAAGTATATTTCAAAGAGTAAATATTTGAAATATATCTAAAATGAAAACATTTTATTTTTCATTTTAGATATATTTCAAATATTTACTGTTTTCTCAAATTAATGTATAATCTTTGTGACTAATTTATAATTGCTTTTCATGAAAGTGGAATATGAATATTTTCTTGACTTTCCTTCCAGTGGTGTCATCGCTTAATTGATAGAATGATTGGCTTATATTTTGTATATTAAGTTTGAAACATTTTTCATGATGTTACATATATTCTATATATTTTATAAAAAAAGTTTTGTTACAAAATTGTAAGTATACTTGGTGATATATATTATCTAATTTTACTTTTATTATCAAATTCTTCAGAAATCAATATGAAATTGCCTCAAAGTAAACCCTCCAAAACCTGACAAATATGTGGGACTAGTGTTTGCAATGCTAGTCTTAAACATTAAGCAAGAACAGTATTTTAAAAAGCCTTTTACTGATTTTTATATACAAACACCTATTTCTATTTTGAGGTAAAAGATTTTATCATTTTTATATTTTTCCCTTTAAAATTTTAAAAAACATTTTAAATTTATTGAGGGTAGTTTGTATAGTTTTTGAAAACAAGACTTTTTTTCTTTACTTAAATGAAGCAAATATGACTGTTTTTAGAGACTACTTAAAAAATCTTTTAAAGCTTGATATTCAATAAAATTATGCAATTGGGCAATAAATACATTTCTATTTCTCTCAGGATGAGCAAACATAAGATTATATTTGAATAAATTCATAAGCTTTTCAAAATAAATGATTAAAAGTAAAGTGGAAAAATTGATTTCCTTTAAGCCAATAAATGCAACAGGGTGAAGAAGTTTTTATATGTATTCACAGTACATTATTTGAAAGATAGAAGAAATTATTATGTGTATTATTTGGGAAAAATAATATATCCCTTTTCAGAAGGCTCAATTTTTAGGTAAAAATTTTAAAGATATGTTTAATATTTTTAATGTAAAGAAATGGTATATACACTTGATGAATGTGTATGTGTGTATATTTAAAATTAAGTGCTGATTTCTTTCTTTCCTCTCTTACCTCAACATTTTAATTAAATATCCTTGTTAAACAAATTATAAAAAAATAAAGTTGAATTTACTTTTACTATTAATACTAACCTTATTAAAACAAGGTGATAAACATTCAAAGAGTCTGTGGGCTTAAGCTTTCAAGCTATTCTAGACTTGGGGTCATAACTGCAGAGCAATGGTAATGATACGGTTTCCATAGCAACTGATTCATTGGAGGGCTAGACCTCTGTCTAGGGTGCTGTCAGTGTATGTAGAGTTTCAGCGAACAGAAAGTCCCAAAGAAGGATCTGCTTCCACCTAATCCAGTTTTAATTGAACTCTAGAGACTTTGAAGTGAAGCCTCAGACCAAGAATATACTATTCCAATAAGAAATAAACCTCTTGCTTAGCAAGGCCTCAGTTGCATTTCAGTACTGACACCTTTTCCTAATGAATACCTTAAAGAAATGTTATTATATCAATTTCAGCTACTACTTGTATTACTTAAAAGATTTTTTGTTTCATTTTAACCCAGCTATCTTGACCGTAAGTATAGAACTTCATTTGTTAATTCTCTTTAAGTCATGCTAGTTTTTTGTGTGTGATTTTAATTTTTGATACTTATGGCAATTTTATATAATTTTGTCTTCTCTCCTCCTGTTTCTTTTTCTCTCACTTTTAACACAATAGACCAAATTATATTTAATTTGAAAGCACACTACTGTCATACCTTCAGTATGATACCTGGTTTATATCAGGTTTGAAAACATATAAAACAATGGTGGATATTATTTATGGATGTATATGTACTAATAGTGTAAAAACTGACATGGAAATGATGAAGCTTAAAACAAGAATAGTGATTTGCTCTCACAAAGAAGGAAAATGAGATTAGGAAGAGTTATATATGGGAATGTCAATACCTCTAAAATGCTTTATTTTTTAAAGATATGCAATAAGATGGGAAAATGTGAGGATTTTATATGGTTGAGTAATGGGTACATGGGGTTTATGTCATTTTCTGCAGTTGTGAAGATGATTTGGTAATAAAACATTTTAAAGAAGCATCCCACTTTTAAGTCAGTTTTTTAATAACTATACTGTTTAAAGGTATGGGATATAAATTGAATTTTTTATTAGAAAACCTTCAGTACATTAAAAATCTTATAATACTGTTTTAGTATGCATGTTTTTATTAATAATTGAAGTATCTTTGAATATAATTAAATGTTTAGTTGCATGGCCATGATCTTATAATGACTGAACCCACCATTATGAGCAACAGGTTTTATTATATAGCTTTATAGATATCAAAGGTAGAATTTTCAGGTTAGTGTGTGATATTCTGAGCATATCATAGATCTTAGAGGAGTCTTTGTTATTTGTATTCTTTGATTTCCTTCTTTCACCTATAACCCAAGGACAGGAAGACAAATGTAGTTGATGAACATTCTGATAAGTTGAGTTATAGTTTAACAAATATTTAAGTCCTTTACAAATGTGACAATGTAGAATGTATATTGTAACCTTTGTATTTTTGTATTGGAGAATATGGAAGTAGGCTGGACTCTGCCACTAACTTCCCAAGGGACTTTGTATTAACTATTTAATTGATCTGGCTCTCATTCTCCTTACTAATAATTCGATACTAGGTTGGAGTCTAAGTGTTACAGAACATATACTAGATTGTCTCCTACTTGGTAAGTCTAGGGTGGCAAATTCAAATGCCAACAGGAACTGGACAGTTAATAGTAAATGAATGAATGAGTAGAGACTGTGCCAAAATGATGGGTGTATGTCAGTTGTTACCATGTGGCAGATAGATCTAGGTTTGACAGATGCCCTAGTTTTTCTGAGAAACCAGAAATCTCAATATTTTGTTAAAATGTCATATGGTCCAAACAAAATGAATTTGGGCCATATATTGAGCTTAGGTTGCTATTCACTGACTCATGTAATCATTCAGAAACATCTTCTTTTTGACAGACATTGTTCTAGACAGTGGAAATAGAGTATACTAAAAGTCTTTGTTCTGGTAGAACTAATACTCTAATATTTTAGTGCTAAATAGAGACAATGGACAAGCAAGCTGATAAAAATTTCAAGTAATGATAAGTGTTGTGAAGGAAATCTGATGAGTTTGAGGTGGTTATGGAAGAAGTGGGGTTTAGATCCAGTGGCTTCTCTGAGTTGGTGACATTGGAGCAAAAATCTAATGTGAGAATCAGCTAATTATGTGAGGATTTGGGAGAACATTTGAGTCAGACAAGAAAATATCTGTGAAGGCCCCAAAAAGGAATGAATTGGGCTCATCAGTGAGTCTCAGATGTAAGGCATTATAAATAATTATAAAGAGCGTCAGTGTTTATTATGCATGTAGTGGGATGTTCATTAAATGCATGAATGATGTGATCTGATTTATATTTTAAAATTCTATTAAAATTTTTTTTTCTTTGGCTCCTCTGGTCATAGTAGATTCTGCTATGGTAAGATAGAGAGACCAAGTAGGAGGCACTGTAGGCTCTGGAGGCTTGGGCCTACTGGTCATGGTGAGAGACCATGTACATGTAGCCTCTGCTTTCAAAAAATCTTGAGAGTAAGACTTACAGTTTTATTCTTTCTTTTCGTGTTCATTTCTCCTGATCTTATTTATGCAGGTATTGGCTGAATGAAAATAGATGCCTGTATCACCAGTTTTAAAACTAAAAGTTTGTTTGGTCCTTAGAACTTTTGTTTTGTTTTTCAAAAAACACTGAGACTTGGAGTTATTCTTTTGTTTTTAGATCCTTAGTGCCAAAAATAGAATTCGTAGAAAGATCTAAATACATACTTAGTGAATTAAATAAGGTAGTTTTTTTTACCAAAGAAATTGCATTTTTACATTGAGGAATATAGATTTTTTGTATTTAAAATCTAGAATATGGAAATGAATATAGAAAAAGAAAGTTCTTGTGGGATAAATTCTTATTATTTTTTTCTCTCTTTGCTTATCTCATCTTTGTCCCTACCTTTCAATATCATAATCACATGTCATTCTATTTGAATTTTTTAATGGCGGTTACTTTTGAGAAAGAGATATCTTAATTATTTGCTTTCAGGGATTTTCATTGGGTTTTGATAGTAAATGCATCTCATTTTCTTTATTAAATTAATATTAGGTGAAGTACTTATGTAAGAAATGCCACATCTGGCTTTCCTTTAACACCTTCATAATTAAGCTTTTGAAATGAACTTTTTAAAAAACAAAACTTGAATAACAAAGCAGCAAAGTGGCTTAGGACTAAAGACAGGATTACTTTGAGTTGGCAAAGCATTCTAAGCTACTGCGTCTGTCACATGGGATGACAAGAATTGTAACAAGTTACTCTGACAACCACCTACTCCATAGAGAGATTATGTTGAGTTCATTTGCAGGTTTGTGTTTAGCCTAGCTGACAAAATGATACTTAACCTCTTATACAGTCAGTCTTTGTGCTTTCTGAATGAGTGACTGTTGGCTTAACAGTGACCTTAAAATGTGATGTTTTTTTTGAAGTTATGAACCTGAAGATATATATAATTTTTTGTTTTATTAAAAAACAGACATACATCACTGTATTAGTTAAAGAATACAGCATGATGGTTTCTTGTACATATATTGTGAAATGATTACCACAATATGTTTATTCATCTCCTCATATAGATATAATTTTTTTAAAAAAGGAAAAAGGGGAAATTTCTCCTTGCAATGAGAACTTAGGATTTGCTCTAAATATATATTTTAAAGCATATAAAAGGTACTTCTGCAATAGAAACTAAAAAAAGAAACAAAAAATAAAACCCCAAAACAAATATTAAGCAAAAAGCAGAGTCAGACCTCTAAATACAGAGAACAAACTGAGGGTTGCCAGAGGGGAGGGATGGGGCTGGGCAAAAATGGGTGAAGGGGAGTGGGAGGTATAAGCTTCCAGTTAAGAAATGAATGAGTCAGAGGAATAAAAGGCACAGCATTAGGAATGCAGTCAATAATACTGTAATAGCAATATAATAGGACAGATGGTAGCTACACTTACAGTGAACATAGCATAATGTGTAAACTTGTCAAATCACTAAGTTATACATACACCTGAAACTAAGGTAACATTGTGTTTCAACTGTACTTAAACAAAACCTGATAAAAACCTCACATAACATAAAAAATATATTTCTGAGTACATTAAATTTGTATTATATGAAACTGAATTGTATATGTGATCTATAAGCACGTAGGGCATTCTTCTGAAGTTTCCTTCTTTTTATCTAAAACTTAACTTTCCATAACAGGATTCAAAACCCGATCACTAAATAGTGAAATTTGTATTTCCTGAAAAGCATCAGATTACATCAGTGCTTTTATTTTTTTTTTTAAGATTTTTTTAAAAAATTCATTTATTTGACAGAGATCACAAGTAGGCAGAGAGGCAGACAGAGAGAGGAGAGGAAGCAGGTTCCCCACTGAGCAGAGAGCCCGATGTGGGGCTCAATCCCAGAACCCTGGGATCATGACCTAAGCTGAAGGCAGAGGCTTTAATCCACTGAGCCACTCAGGCGCCCCACATCAGTTCTTTTAAATGCCCCAAATATATTTCTAAATAGATGTTTTATAATTTTGCTCTGCTTTTTCATTGTTTCCTTTATGTAAGTTGCAGTCTGTTTTCTTAGTCTCCCTCCAAATTATTTTCATAACTTTTTGCAGTTTTTAGAAATTATTTTTCTTAATAGGGTATTTTCTGTTTTATTCAGGGGAAAAAAACAAAAAGAAAAAATTAAACTGTTGTTACTTACTTGGGCTTATTTTTTTCCTCGCTAGATCCTGGCATATACAGAAGGGCTGCATGGAAAATGGCTATTCACAGAGATACGATCAATCTTTTCTCGTCGTTATCTTTTGCAAAATACAGCTTTGGAGATCTTTATGGCAAACAGAGGTAATATGTTTCAGAAGTATATTGTTATAAAGCTACCCTCCATCTCTTTCAGATTTTATTTTTGAACATACCGTATTGTTTCCATTTAGATAGTAATTTGTAGTCTACTCTCTGCCATACTGACCTCATTTTTTGAGGTCATGCATTTTCATGTTTTTCTTTTCCCCATTTGGTCATTCTTAGAATTCTTTGTAGTAGTTTTAGTTTTCTGGCCATATTAAAGATTAGTGAAAAGTTTTCTAAATATGGCAAATAACTCACTATTTAATCAGTTGGGGAATTTTGATGTTCTTAGTATTGCTCTGATGCTTAAACTCCTTCTGGAAGGTGGATGCATTTATAGAGGGGAGAGGGTAATCAAATAATTGATACACTTATTCAATCTTTAGTCTAATCTATTGCCATTTATAAAGGGACCATCAGAAAATGGTACTCAAGTGTCCTGGTTGCTTTGTATTACATCATTCTTGAAATAACTAAAATTCGATTTGTGGGTTTAAAATGGAAGTTGCTGAAATTCATTAAGACAAATAGGAGAGACAAGGTGAACTTGAAGTAAAAGCATTGGTGGATATGAGTGGAGGCATACCAGGGAGAATATATAAAACCTAGTGACTTATAGTACATACTCCTTATACATAAGTAGATTGAAGTTTTATTTTCTACACATTGTCATTTTAAAAAATCTACACAAAGTAAGGTATATTCCATACACACATTATTTTCCCTTTATGGAGTGAAGTGTCTTTTTAGAATACAGATTTCTTTAGATGGAGATGTATCTTCCCTTCCTATTTGGTCATCTTCCCTATACATACCTCTTTTTCCCAATGTAAACATTATTCTTCCAGGCAAATAATCAAGTGAATCTTTCACTCTTTAGTTCAGCCTGCATTTTCACTGTCCCAAAGGGGTTTTGTTACACTCTTTCAGTATTAATTACTTGCTCATCCTCGTTCATATTTTACTCCTTTAAAATTTCTTATGCACCCTTGGTTTTGTGTGTTTTTCTTTCGCCTTTCCTTCATGACCTTTGTTATCTGCCATAACATTATGATAGTTTTTCTGTTGTAGTTTTTTTCCCCCTATATTTAATGTAATAATGGATATATAGGGATAGCTTATTAAGAAGGTATGTTGGATATGTATATATGACACCTTAGTGAATGATCATGTGCTTATTTACCTGAAAAATGCTGGTAATGCCAGTGTTTAAAACTATACCAGAGTAATAAATTTTTTCTGAAGAATTTTTTTTAAACTGGGTAGAGAAAAGGGATCATTTTCTAGATGAGTACATAGTGGTTATGATGCTAAAATTATAATAGAATTAAAATTTTAAGACTGTCCAAATTGACACCTTCTAAATTCTCTCCCATGATTTTGAATTTATTTTTGTATTTCTTAAGAAGATCAAAAATTTATAATGATTAATAAATTAAGATTCATGTACTAAATATGTATTGTGTATTGGTTGTGTTTCTTGATAGTCTCAAATTGTGGTATTATTGACGTAGAGATGATTAGAAAACATTTAAATTTGATTATTAACTATAGAGGAAAAGTTTTCCTTTAGGTCACACATTGTTCTGGATTATGTGAGCATACAAATTATTAAACATAAAAATTGTAAAGAGAATGATTTTTAAACTTCATCATTGGAAATAAATATGTGACAATTTAGTACTTATATCTATAGTATGTTTGGTGTTAGACTGTTAAATATGTAAAGTTAAAACTTTAAATATTTATAGAAACTCAAGATATATATGTTTAACTTGCTAAAATTCAATTTTGTAAATTCAAAATGTAGCTAATCTCAGCTTCATGTCACATTAATGCAACAACAGTTTTTAGAATTTCTGACAGTGTTTGGAGAAGGAACTATCTGTGACTAAGGTATTTATAAATAAAATGATTATTACCTGTGGTTATTAATACTAAAACTTGGTATGCACTATAATAAAAGTAATATGGCAGGAATTGTATACCTGAAATAAGAGTAGATATTTTATTAGACAAAGAAGTCAGTTTTCCAAGAAGGAAGTTATGTTGTGTTCTAACTTTTAAAAATGATTTTTCATAGTTGCTGTAATGTTCAACTTCCCAGACCCTGCAACAGTAAAGAAAGTGGTTAATTATCTACCTCGTGTTGGTATTGGAACCAGTTTTGGTTTACCTCAAACCAGGTACTGTTTTATATGAGAAAAATTTGGAAAATTATCTGTATTAGTATTTTTTCTTACTTAATTTTCTTACTTATTTTAAACTCCTTCTGTTTTATAGTTCATATTAAATGATTATTAATGCATCATTTTGAGTCAACTGAACTTCTATTTGAAAAACTAGAAAAAGAGGAACAAATGTAAACTAGAATAGGTTGAAAGAAGAAAATAATAAAGGCTGAACATTAATAAAAATGTAAGCAAAAACAATAAATAAAAATCAATGCAATGAAAATTTGTTTCTCTGAAAAGATTAATAAATGTAATAAATATATACACAAGACTTATGAAGAAAAAGACACAAATTGCTACTATCAAGGATGAAAGAGGGGACATCACAACAGGTCTCACAGATACTTAAAGGAAAATAAGGATATATTATGAACAAATTTGTGTTCCTTAGACAAGTTAGATGAAATGGACAAATTTCCATCCAATAGATAACCTTAATACCTCTACAGGAGAAATTGAATTTGTAGTTAAAAGTCTTCTGACAGAGATAATTCCTAGCTCAAATGGTTTCATTGGCAAATTCTATGAAATATTAAATGGAGAAATAATACCGTTTCTAGGCAAACTATTACAGAAAATGGAAAAGAAAGACAAATGTTTAAAGTTATTCTATGAGGGAAGCATTATCTGAATTCAAAATCCACAGAAAAGCATTACCAGGAAGGGAAACTACTGATCATCTTGATTAGAAAAGAAGAAATAAAAGTTTCCTATCAAGTCTTCTCTTCATAGGCTGTTTGAATGTCTACATGACATGGAAGCTGACTTTCCCAGAGTAAGTGATTCAAAAGAGAATGAGGCAGAAGCCCCAGTGTCTTTTTATGACCTACCCGTGATAGGCTGAGTAGGTTGTCAATTCTGCTGCATTATATTTGTTATAATGTAGTCATTAAATATAGCCCAGGCTCCAAGGGAGGGGAAAAGTTTCACTTCTTAAAGAGGAAGTATCAAAAAAAATGAAAAAAAAAAAAAAAAAAGAGAGAGAGTAAGTATCAAAGAATTTATGAACATATTTTAAAACTACCACAGGGTACAACTCTTATGTAAAAGGGGCACCTAAAGTGGACTTTCTAGATGATAAGCAGTAGTTGCTTTATAATGCCAGTGAGGATTTTGATTAGTTTTATAATTTAATGACCAATTTCAGGTTCAGAATGAAACAGCTCAGAATTGTATAGTAAATTTCTTAATCTTAATAAGAAAGTCTTTTTTCTACTAATTATTTTTTTTAAGTTTTATTCATCAACTAATATGTGTTATCATACCTGGGAAATCTTTGTAATGATTTCCCACAATTAATGAAAGCTGGATGTAGGTTAATTCATTAAACCAGCTATTTGAATAGATCTCAAACACTAACAGAGTGTTTATTATCCAGCAGTGGGCAAGATAGATACCATCTTACCCATGCATGTTTTAACAGATATGCAGACAAAATAAATTAATGTGTAAGTGATGGGAGGAATATAATAAGGGTGTTATAATAGTGATTAGTGGAGTAGAGATGAGATGCTTTGGATTCTGTGGCCAGAAATGTCCTCCTATTGGGGCGCCTGGGTGGCTCAGTGGGTTAAGCCGCTGCCTTCGGCTCAGGTCATGATCTCAGGGTCCTGGGATCGAGTCCCGCATCGGGCTCTCTGCTCAGCAGGGAGCCTGCTTCCCTCTCTCTCTCTCTCTCTCTGCCTGCCTCTCTATCTACTTGTGATTTCTCTCTGTCAAATAAATAAATAAAATTAAAAAAAAAATGTCCTCCTATGTGACTTTTAAGTTTTAATTTGAAAGAATAGAATCAGCTTACTTTTGAAAGCAGAAATATCATATGTAAAAGTCCTGAAATAAGGTGAGGTTCCAGTATTTTTAAGGAATGTTGGAAGGCAGATATCATTGGAACTTAGTGATTCTGGGAAGAAGAGTGTCAGTTCAGAGAGAAGAATTTAGGGGCGCCTGGGTGGCTCAGTGGGTTAAAGCCTCTGCCTTCAGTTCAGGTCATGATCCCAGGGTCCTGGATCAAGCCCTGCATCTGGCTTTCTGCTCAGCAGGGAGCCTGCTTCCTCCTCTCTCTCTGCCTGCTTCTCTGTAATCTCTGTCTGTCAAATAAATAAATAAATAACATCTAAAAAAAAAAAGAGAGAGTTTATTGTGGAAATCCAGGTGATATGTGATGCTGATAGTGCAGTTAAAGAGAGACATCCTTGTTTAGAAATTTTGAGAGCATACAATTTGTGTGACCTGGAGACTAGTTAGATAATGGAGGATGACAAGAGAGGGAGGTGTCCAGTGTGTCTTGCCAAGTTTTAGTTTAAGTTGCTGAATAGCATCTACTGAGATTGGGAACACTGGAGAAGGCATAGTTGTGTATCTGTCCCCCCAAGTTTGGGGTCGAGGTTGTGAAGATGAGGTGATGGACAAAATATGAGAAATTTAGTTTTAGATCTGTTGAGATTGAAAGCCCTGAGTGATGTCGGTACTGAAATACTGAATAGGCAGTTGGAGCTCAAAAGAAAGATATAATAATTGGGAAACAGTGTTGAAAGACTGATCAGGAAGGCTAAAATATCCCCATCCTCCCCATCCTCACCTTTTCTATCAATACTATATTGGAGATTTCAGCTTGTGCAGTCAGAAAGGAAAAGAAGGAGGGAGAAATTAAAGGCATCCAGATTAGAAAGGGTGGGGAATTCCTGGATTCATTCCTGGATAACAGAAGTGTAAGGTTTGTATCTTGAAAACTATCAAATATGGCTGATAGAAATTTAAGACAGTCATCAAATAAATGGAGGCATTCCATACTCATGGATGAGAAGATTTTGTATGATTAAGATGTTAGTTCTTCCCAGATCTATAAAGTCAGTGCAGTCCCTCTCAAAGTCTAGCAGACTTTCTTGGAGATACTGAAGAGCTAAAATGCAGTGGATCTGGAACAATGCTGAAACAATGTTGAAAAAGAAGAACTGAGTTAGAGGACTCCAACTACCTGATTTCAAAACTAATTATTAAAGCCTCAGTAATCAAGATGGTCTGATACTTGTAAATAAATAGACATATAAATCAATGGGACAAAATTGAGAATACAGAAATAAAATCCATTTGCTTTCAGGAAATGTGCTAACACAACTCAATGAGGAAAATATAATCCTTGAACAATAGTGCTGAGACATTTAGATAGTCAAGAAAATTTCATTGCAAGAAAATGAACTTAAGCACTCAACATACTGTATTCATAAAAAATTAGCTCAAAGTGCATCATAGACATGTATTTAAGAGCTAAAACTTAAAAAAAAAAAAATTTCAGAATGTGGAAGAAAAACCTTCATGGTTTTTCCATGGAGTAGGCAAAGAATTCTGAGATGTGACACCAAAAGCATAATCCGTAAGAGAAAAAATTGAGTAATCGGATTTAATAAAAATTTAAAACTTTTGTACTTTAAAGGACACCACTAAGTATTTGAAAAGAGAAGTCCTAGAGTGGGAGAAATATTTGTACATAGTGTTTCTGATAAAGATCTTGTATTCAGAATATATGTAAAACTCTTACAAGAGTTTTAAGATGGATTTTTATAATGTGATATATTTTATATTCATGCACTGGAATACTATTCAGCAATTAAAAAATGAATTACTAATAACATGCCATATTGATGAATCTCAAAAGCATTATGATTAGTGAAGAAACCTGGTGCAGAAGACTTCATGATGTATGATTCCATTTATCTGAGATGTCCAGAAAAGGCAAGTTTATAGAGACAGAAAGCAGATTGATAGTTACCTAGAGCTGGGGATAGGAGTGGAGATTAACTGTAAATAGGCGCAAGGCAAGTTTTTGTGGTGATGAAATGGTCTGAAGTACATTGTGGTAATAATCACAGGACTCTAGAAATTTATTAATAAATCATTGAGTAGTATACTTATGTGGGTAAATTTTATAGTATTTAAATTATACACTTGAAAATTAAACAGAAAATATAGTTACCTTGTCTTTCGTGGTAAGAAGAACTGTCACAGCATACTTCTCTGAGATCCTAGGTTCTGAAGGTAATAATTAATCCTGCCACCTATTTACCACTCTAACTTAGTTTTAGTCAGTTACATCTTTTGTTATTTACATTGCATTAAAAAAAAAACACAGAAAACTTGGTCATCTATTACTAAGCTGTATAAAAAAAGAATAGTTTCTTTTACCTTTGTCCCACCCCATGAATAGACATGTGAAGAATTTAGAATCTTCCTTTTCCGTCTTATAAAGGGTATATAAACATAATATTTAAATTTAAAATGTAAAACGTGTTGTCTTTAAGAGAACTATTAAAATTGATAAAGATGTGAATACACACAAAAAGAAACCCCCACACAGAAAAAGATGTCAATACAATTTTATATCTTTCTGAGTTATTATAATCCTTTTATATAAGTAAATTCAGTAAGTTATTAATAGTACTATTATTAATGAACATTTATGGAAACTAGATATTATAATGGCATTGTAATGACAGCTTACTTGAATGAATAGAATATGTATCATGGACCTGTGGTTAGTCTAAATCGTGTAATCATTAATTGTACATTGAAACATTTCTTGTATTCATTAGTAAAACATGGACAGAACTTTTTAGAATATACAGATATCATTTTTTATGTTAAATATACAGAATAATCACAGATATTCATAATTTATTATTATGTTATAATTAAATTGATTCTATATCAAATTCTGTTTTTTGCAGGCGTATCTCATTAGCTAGTCCACGTCAACTCTTTAAAGCTTCTAATATGACTCAGCGATGGCAGCATAGAGAGATTTCAAATTTTGAGTATTTGATGTTTCTCAACACAATAGCAGGTAATCTGAACTTACGTGTTGACTTATTGCAAATGATAATTTTTTTCCAGTGATGTTATTAATTGTGATATTATTAAATTATTATGAGTACTAGTATAAATAGCTTACTTTTATTTTCATGATTACTACGTGAATACCTTATCAAGAGTAATTTTGAAAAGTAGAGTTTACAGTTTTACATATGAACAGCTGGCTGCTTGAGAAAATTAAAAATGGGTATGCACACTTTTTTCTAAAAATCTAAAATGAAAATTTACAACTATTTAATATAGTAATAATGGATCCATTATGGGATAGTGGAAATGAAAAACCATATATAAAATCTTAACCTGTTAATGACTTAATCAGAAGTGTGTTACATGATCAAACAAAAATGTAACATAGAAAAAAATAAACTTGGTAAAATATTAAGTAAAGGAATACTTACCTTATGATCCATATGTGAAAATCTAGAGTTAATGGTCCTCTGTAAGGTCTGTAATCAAGAAGTATTACTGAACATCACCCATGGAAACGGTTCTCTTTGAAAGAGAATAATTACTGAGGGTTCTGGAAAAGGAGATGGGGTAACTGAGTGATGGGCGTTAAGGAGGGCACATAGTGTCCTAGGCACAGGGTGTTAAACGTAACTAATGAATCATTGAAAACTACACCAAAAACTATGGATGTGCCACCTGTTGGCTAATTGAATCTAAATAAATATAAGCTAAATTTAAAAAGAGAGAGTAAAGAATAGAAATGTGCCATTACTTTTTGTTTGTAATAATTAGAATGAAGAAAACAGAGAATGTATTTGTAGGACGTTTGAGATTTCAAGTCAGCAAACTGACACAGTTTATATTTGAGGCACAAAGGAGGTACAGAGAGGATAAGGCATGTTGCTTGCTCTCAGAGAAGTTATTTTAAGTACAGATTTTAGCATTTACACGATTCTGGACAACGACTATAGATTCAACAAAAGAAATACAAAGTACTATTGTCAATAAAAGTTCAGAGAGAGAGGAAAATTATATTCATCCAGTTGATGGGAGTAAGGAAAAAAATCAGGAAGGATTTCATGTTCATATAAGGATAGATATTACTTTAGTAGAGGTGGTATTTGAGAGATTAGAAGTCACACAACTGAACCAGGAAGAAGTAGAAAGCCTGAACAGACCCATAACCAGTAAGGAGATTGAAACAGTCATTAAAAATCTCCAAACAAACAAAAGCCCAGGGCCAGACGGCTTCCCGGGGGAATTCTACCAAACATTTAAAGAAGAACTAATTCCTATTCTCCTGAAACTGTTCCAAAAAATAGAAATGGAAGGAAAACTTCCAAACTCATTTTATGAGGCCAGCATCACCTTGATCCCAAAACCAGACAAGGATCCCACCAAAAAAGAGAGCTATAGACCGATATCCTTGATGAACACAGATGTGAAAATACTCAACAAAATACTAGCCAATAGGATTCAACAGTACATTAAAAGGATTATTCACCACGACCAAGTGGGATTTATTCCAGGGCTGCAAGGTTGGTTCAACATCCGCAAATCAGTCAATGTGATACAACACATCAATAAAAGTAAGAACAAGAACCATATGATACTCTCAATAGATGCTGAAAAAGCATTTGACAAAGTACAACATCCCTTCCTGATCAAAACTCTTCAAAGTGTAGGGATAGAGGGCACATACCTCAATATCATCAAAGCCATCTATGAAAAACCCACCGCAAATATCATTCTCAATGGAGAAAAACTGAAAGCTTTTCCGCTAAGGTCAGGAACACGGCAGAGATGTCCATTATCACCACTGCTATTCAACATAGTACTAGAGGTCCTAGCCTCAGCAATCAGACAACAAAAGGAAATTAAAGGCATCCAAATCGGCAAAGAAGAAGTCAAATTATCACTCTTCACAGATGATATGATACTATTTGTGGAAAACCCAAAAGACTCCACTCCAAAACTGCTAGAACTTGTACAGGAATTCAGTAAAGTGTCAGGATATAAAATCAATGCACAGAAATCAGTTGCATTTCTCTACACCAACAACAAGACAGAAGAAAGAGAAATTAAGGAGTCCATCCCATTTACAATTGCACCCAAAACCATAAGATACTTAGGAATAAACCTAACCAAAGAGACACAGAATCTATACTCAGAAAACTCTAAAGTACTCATGAAAGAAATTGAGGAAGACACAAAGAAATGGAAAAATGTTCCATGCTCCTGGATTGGAAGAATAAATATTGTGAAAATGTCTGTGCTACCTAAAGCAATCTACACATTTAATGCAATTCCTATCAAAGTACCATCCATCTTTTTCAAAGAAATGGAACAAATAATTCTAAAATTTATATGAAACCAGAAAAGACCTCGAATAGCCAAAGGGATATTGAAAAAGAAAGCCAATGTTGGTGGCATCACAATTCCAGACTTTACGCTCTATTACAAAGCTGTCGTCATCAAGACAGCATGGTACTGGCACAAAAAGAGACACATAGATTACTGGAGCAGAATAGAGAGCTCAGAAATAGACCCTCAACTCTACAGTCGACTAATCTTCGGCAAAGCAGGAAAGAATGTCCAATGGAAAAAAGACAGCCTCTTCAATAAATGGTGCTGGGAAAATTGGACAGCCACATGCAGAAAAATGAAATTGGACCATTTCCTTACACCACACACAAAAATAGACTCAAAATGGATGAAGGACCTCAATGTGCAAAAGGAATCCATCAAAATCCTTGAGGAGAACACAGGCAGCAACCTCTTCGACCTCAGCCGCAGCAACATCTTCCTAGGAACAACGCCAAAGGCAAGGGAAGCAAGGGCAAAAATGAACTATTGGGATTTCATCAAGATCAAAAGCTTTTGCACAGCAAAGGAAACAGTTAACAAATTCAAAAGACAACTGACAGAATGGGAGAAGATATTTGCAAACGACATATCAGATAAAGGACTAGTGTCCAGAATCTATAAAGAACTTAGCAAACTCAACACCCAAAGAACAAATAATCCAATCAAGAAATGGGCAGAGGACATGAACAGACATTTCTGCAAAGAAGACATCCAGATGGCCAACAGACCTATGAAAAAGTGCTCCATATCACTCGGCATCAGGGAAATACAAATCAAAATCACAATGAGATATCACCTCACAACAGTCAGAATGGCTAAAATCAACAAGTCAGGAAATGACAGATGCTGGCGAGGATGCGGAGAAAGGGGAACCCTCCTACACTGTTGGTGGGAATGCAAGCTGGTGCAGCCACTCTGGAAAACAGCATGGAGGTTCTTCAAAATGTTGAAAATAGAACTGCCCTATGACCCAGCACTATTGGGCATTTACCCTAAAGATACAAACGTAGTGATCCAAAGGGGCACGTGCACCCGAATGTTTATAGCAGCAATGTCCACAATAGCCAAACTATGGAAAGAACCTAGATGTCCATCAACAGATGAATGGATCAAGAAGATGTGGTATATATACACAATGGAATACTATGCAGCCATCAAAAGAAATGAAATCTTGCCATTTGCGACAACATGGATGGAACTAGAGCGTATCATGCTTAGCGAAATAAGTCAAGCAGAGAAAGACAACTATCATATGATCTCCCTGATATGAGGAAGTGGTGATGCAACATGGGGGCTTAAGTGGGTAGGAGAAGAATCAATGAAACAAGATGGGATTGGGAGGGAGACAAACCATAAGTGACTCTTAATCTCACAAAACAAACTGAGGGTTGCTGGGGGGAGGGAGTTTGGGAGAAGGGGGTGGGATTATGGACATTGGGGAGGGTATGTGCTTTTGTGAGTGCTGTGAAGTGTGTAAACCTGGTGATTCACAGACCTGTACCCCTGGGGATAAAAGTATATGTTTATAAAAAATAAAAAATTAAAAAAAAAAGTCATGCCATGTAAAGCTGAAGGCATAAGGAAACATACAAAGGTGGGAAAATGTGATATAGCTAAAGAATGATTAAGGGTATAATTTATACATATGTATATGCATGTACACACCTAAAGTATATATTCATAAAGGTATAATGAGAAAGAAAACTAAAAAGGTAGCAGGGAGACACATTGTGAAAGATTTTCTCCCAGTTTGAGGAGTTAGCCGTCCATTTATAGGGCAACTTCTGAAAGTTTTTGAGCAAATAAATGATATTAATACTATATAGAAAGTTAACTTGGAGGCAGAATGAAGGATAAACTAGAGTGGAGTGAAACTAGGTAGAGAGCACAGTTAGGAAGTAATTATATATAAAAAATAATGAGAGCTTGCATTAGAGGTGTGAAAGTGGGAATTTATAGATTAAATGATGTAAGATTTATAAGGTACAAACAATTTGACATTGGGCTGACTAAATGTAGGGGGTAAAAGAGAAGTGTCAGAAAAGGTTTCCAGGCTTCTGTCCTGAATCATTGGGGAAATGGTGGTGCCATTACAGAAAGGAAGTCAGAAAAAATGGTCTAGAAAAAGATGATGATTTTTCTATGTAGATAGACATCCAAGTTAATATATCAAAAAGAATTTTTAGAAGTATAGTTCAAAGAAGGTATTTGGAATTTGGAGAGAAGACGTTGGATTTCATCTGCATAAATTAGAAATTACCAAGAATGAGTTGAGGTTACCAAGCCAGATAATACAGAAAGCAGTGAGACAAGGTCTGGTGAATGTTCTTGTTCATGACAAGAAGACAAAGGTAAAGTTAGTAAAGGAAAGAAGAGGATGAGTTATCCCAGAGTTTTTAGACCTAAGAGGAGGAAAACTGAGGTATAGCAAATGTCTTGAGATGCAAGGGGAAAGAAAGAGAAAGGTGTTGGTTGCCTGTACCAAATATGGTATGGGAGAATTAAAAATGAGTACAGGCCATGCCTTATAGCTTTAAAGCAAACAGAAAAGGCTGATTGCAAGAACTGAATGGTTGGAGATGAAATGAGAACATTAGATGTGAATTATAGTTTTCTTGTGTAATAGTAAAAAGAGAATGGATTAAGGCAAAAATGAGAAACAGTGAAAGGGACAGAGAGGAGAAGTAACAATGCAAGTTATGAGTGAGGCTGACTCGAGCTCTGTTGAAGGAAATACAGCTCATGAAGAATAAAGGCACTGTTAGAGAAGAGGAGAAGAGAGGGACTATTATGGAAAACTGGAAGTTAAGGGTTCACATTGAAAAGTCTAAATTTTATCAGTTGAGATGTTCAGTTCACAGCCAGCTGAGGGATAGGAATGAAGAAAGTTTGAATTTATGTCGAACTAAATGAAGATTATATAAGTAGTGACTGAAACGATTCTTAAGTAGTAGTGAGAAACAGAAAACTTACACACTAAGCTTAATGCACATACTTAGCATGAGAGATAATTCAATTAACACATAGATTAAATGCACAGTAATAATTAGGGAGCAACGTTTATGAAATAGTCTACTCTCAAATAGCTCCTCTTGTGCTTAAAGTGTCTTTTAAATGTATCCTCCAAATTCTTTTTAGAGAGTAGAACCAGTGATTTGTTTTGGGTAGTTATTAAATAAACTAGAAGGTGGGCTTGAGTCTCACATTATTTAAGATTTGTTTTACATTATTATACTATTATACTATTACTAAAGGTTCTTATGATACCATTACATTTCCCAAAAGACGGTCCATAGGCATTCAGTAACTATATATAAAGTTTAACTCAATTAATAAAAGTCTATTTATGATGAGAACACTGTCTGGCTCTCAAAGAGTTAAATTGTTATTATTTTTAGCTAATGATATTCCTATTTATCATTTCATTTTATTATTCTAAATGGAGTGGCTTTTTTTCCCTCTCTTAGGACGGAGTTACAATGACTTAAATCAGTATCCAGTGTTTCCCTGGGTCATCACTAATTATGAATCAGAAGAACTGGATCTTACCTTGCCAAGCAACTTCAGAGATTTGTCCAAGGTAATTTTTCAGGAATCATCTGAAATACAGTTGCCTTGCACATCACAATGAATTTGATTATTTTTGATTTTCACATTACTTTCTAAAAATCTTTTTACTATAACTGTAACTTTAATACATTTATCTTTTATATATATTTTCACTTTCTCAAAATTGAACTTAGAATTTAAATTGAAAAAAAAAAATTTTTTTAATATTTTTTTTTGATTTTACAGAGAGATCACAAATAGTCAGAGAGGCAGGCAGAGAGAGAGGAGGAATCAGGCACCCCGTTGAGCAAAGAGCCCGATGTGGGGCTCGATCCCAGCACCCTAAGATCATGTCCTGAGCCGAAGGCAGAGGCTTAACCCCTCAGCCACCCAGGTGCCCCTAAATTGAAAATTTTTGAAAAATGCATGATAAAGTTGGTAACAATGAAAAGTATTTACAATTGTATTCTTTTTTTCTGTATACATTTAGGAAGACATTATTCTAAAATATTAACTTCTTCAAATGGTGTTAGTATCATGGATACTTCTCACCAGCACTTGTATTAAAAGACTATTACCAGTACATTACTACAGGTGTCCTACCTGATCTCTTTGCCACCTATTGCCCTTGTCTAATCTATCCCTCACTACCTCAAAATGAATTTTCTTTAAATATAATTTTGAATTATAGAAATCCAGTGATTAAACCTTTTTTCACTTAGTTATTCTGAATGCAGAATTATTCTTTCCAATACAGAGTTTTGCTTTCTCTGCCTTTAATGTTCATCCCCTACTTAGTGAGTGGCTGACTCTAGTCCTGTAGGTCACCTCTTCATGGAGACCATTACTATTTTCATTCCGTGATATTCTGTCCTCTGTTTCTTTCACAGCACCTAAAATATCCTGAATATTATATACCCTTCTACCTGTTTTGGTTCCCCCCTACTGAACTCTATATGAGGGAGTTCTTGTTCACAATTGTTTTTCTCATGCCTAGCACAGGGCCTGCCATTCACTAAATGTGTTAAATGATAAAATATATATGACATTTCCCCCAAGTTATAAAATATTAACTTTATTCAGTTGTTTAAATGTAAAACATATAAATAAGCAAAAAATACTCCTTATTACCACATATCAATAAGGAATGACTGCATTTTATATTTCTATATGCATATACGTTTATCACACTGTTTTTAAACTATTTTCTTATATCTTAGGTTCTTCAAGAACTCTCCTTTTCTGTCCTAGATTATCAATAAATAGAATATCCTGTATCACCATTTTGTAATATAGAATAAGGGCATATTTCTTTTTAGTTTTTTATCATAGAGAATTTCAAGCATATACAAAAGTAGACAAATTAGCGTAATAAATTTACATCAATTAGTAACCCTGCTTTGGTAATCATCACTCTTATTTTATTTTTATATTCATTTTCTTTCTACTTTCTCTTATTAATTTGAAGCAAATCCTAGATATCATATCATTCTATTCATAAATATTTCAATATGTACTTCTTTTTAAGGTTTCTTTTTAAAGCATAACCATAATGCCATTAGCAAACCTAAAATATTAGCAATAATTTCTTAATATCATCAAAAGCCTAGTAAGTATGACATTCCAATTGAAGTACAACTTTCTGTAATTCTTTTTACTGTGTTTATTCGTATCAGGATCCAAATAAGGACGACACAGTGCATTCAGTTGATACTGATTAAGTCTTAAGTCTCTCCTGTAGGTTTCTCTTCCATCTTTTCTTTTTTTCCAATTGATTAGTTGAAGAAACATACTTTGTTTTATATTTTTTCTCACAGTATGGATTTTGTTTATTGCATCCCAGTGGAATAGTCTAACAGGTTTCTCCACTTTCTGTATTTCTTATAAATTGGTAGTTTGTTCCAAAGACTGATAGAATTCAGATTGGATATTTGTGGCAATACTGCTTCATAGGAAGTTTTCGCATTATTCTCATAGAAGGCATGTAATACCTTCTTTACTTCTCTTTTGTGATGTTAGTTGCCATTTATATTTAATGCCTGGATTTACTGGTTATGTAATCATTGCAAAATCATGATATTTACCATCTCTCACTTTAATTTCATTTACGAGATTGAGACTCATTCTGTAACAAGATGCTTCCCTTAATCTACTACTAGGTTAGGTTATGCAGTGGTATTTTGCATTGGAAAAGCAGAATAAAAGTTTGCTTTTTTTCTCTCTCTTTATTTCATTTTCATAACAGTGACTAGTTCCTAACATCTTCCAATGGGACCTAACTTTCTAAAAAAAACATCGTAATGAACTCACAGACTTAAATGTATTTGATATTTCAATCCATTGCAGTGATTATTTTTACTGATGTTCACTCAGTTGTTCCTGTTTTTTACCACAGGGAACTTCTTTAAGTTACTCCTGAGTCATTTTGATATAATCTCAGTAGTCTTTGATAACTTCTATATCTCTGACAGAGTGCTCCAGTCTTAACCCTTATTTCTGGCCCAGTTCTAGAACCATCTGTTTCTAATGCTTCTAAGTGATCAACTTGAGAACGTGCCCCTAACATGGCCAGTTCAACCTGCATGTGGAGGATGGCTAGATTGTACCATCAGCCGCCATCTTAACCCAGCCCTCAGCTGACCATAAACACATAACTGAGTATAACCAGTATATATACTGAGTATAACTGGTTTTTTTTGGGGGGGGGGTTGTTGTTGTTGTTGTTGTTTTAGAATAAGGAAAGTCTTACATCTAGGTATCATATTTGTTCTAAAACCCTGTAGTATTCACTGGAATCTGTAAAACTCTCAAATCGAATAATTGAGGTCTATGTATTAGGTTAACCTGTATAGTGAGTCATGCAGTAGGTCAATAATAAAAACTTGCCAGCTCTTCAATTCTCAGGCTATTATATCCTACTCTCTTTCCATTATTTGAATTTTATGTACATAAAAGTAAAAATCTTATTTTTACTCCTTTAATTTATTAAAATGTAAAATTTGCTTCACAAAATATATTTAAATAAATATCCTTCCTAGAGTTCTAGAAGAATTACCTTTTTAAAAACTTTTTAGACTTTCTTCTGACTTCTATTTAAGCACATAGCTTAGGATTTTTTTTTTAAAGATTTTATTTATTTATTTGACAGAAATCACAAGTAGTCAGAGAGGCAGGCAGAGAGAGAGAGAGAGAGGGAAGTAGGCTCCCTGCTGAGCAGAAAGCCCGATGCGGGACTCGATCCCAGGATCCTGAGATCATGACCTGAGCCAAAGGCAGCAGGTTAACCCACTGAGCCACCCAGGCGCCCATAGCTTAGGATTTTGTTGTTGTTGTTGTTTAGAAAGTTTTTTGGTGGGCTCTTCAAGATCCGGTGGGTAGTAAGACAGATTGTGGACAGGGTGCATGTTTCTGTCCTGGTAGAACAGTTACCAATGATGATAAGCAGGAGGCTACTTGGATATTTTCGCTGAGGCTGTGTTTGTTTTCTGCCATCATTGTACCTGACCAAGAGTTCCTGTAATCATGTTGCCTCCTCCTACCACTGTTCTTTGCCAACTGCCTCTATTTTCTGCCTCTCTTTTTTTTTTTTAAAGATTTTATTTATTTATTTGTCCGGGGAGGGGGCACAAGCAGGAGGAGTAGCAGGCTCCCTGCTGAGCAAGGAGCCGGATGCAGGACTCAATCCCAGGACCCCAGGGTCACGATCTGAGCTGAAGGCAGACACTTAACCAGCTGAGCCACCCAGGCATCCCTATTCTCTGCCTCTTGTCTTGGTTCTCTATCTCACTGAAAAAATCTTACATGACCAGAGGAAAGCTACCAAAGCAGTTGTTTGTTTTTTGTTTTTTAAACTATATGGTTTCTTTTGTTATGACAGTTCATTAAAGTAATACCAGCAAAATGCCTTAATGGATTATTTGCCAGATAAATAGATCCTTTATTAAAATTGAATTTTATTTGTATATAGCTATTTCTATAGAGCTTGCCAAATACTTTTGTTGGGTGGGTAAAATACTGTTTTAACTAATGCCTTTGCAATTTATATTCTGTATATGATAAATAAGGCCATTTTTATGCCCCACTAGATTACCAATAATGATTTTGCTCTTTTTATTTTGTTAGATTTGTAAAAGTGGTAGAGGGCCTCAAAACTAAAGGAGTTGCTTTCATTAGTCTTTCCATATATGTCCATATCCACTATATAAAGGCATAAAAAATATAATTTTGATGATTTGGTGCCTTTAATTGTAGTAGTGGTACCCATTTTTATATTTTGTGAGATTTTTTGAGAGATTAGTACTTTGGGCTGAGGAAAGAATATAAAGAATGCTTTCAACAAGAACTAAAGGACACATAGTTGAATAATGAATAGTAGTGTAATTAGCAGGGCTGGGAAGAAGTGGGGAGCTCTAACACTCAACCACATACATATCTTATAACTTACAAAGCAGTGGTGGTTCAAATGCTATAAAAGTCATTCAAGTTCAAGAAAATGGAATTCTAGTACTAACTGTTTTCATTAAATAATGATGGATATAAGTGAGTGTGGAATTAACTACATTATTTTAAGTGAAATAAGCATGTTCGATTTTTGAAAATTGTGCTTTGCATGTATAAAGTGGTAGTAATTATTTACTTTATAAAAATATCTTATTCCTTTTGGCAGTAAAATCTTCCATAATGTTTACAGTGTGATTCAATTTTCAGATATTTGTTTACATGCATATTTCAGGGATGTATCTCATACACAAGATTAGTTGTATCTGTCTGAATAATTATTATAAGAGATTTATATTGAAATTTTTCCCATAGTATACATTTAGCAAACATTACTATTTGTTTAAACTTATAGAATTGTAGAAAACATTCTGTGCAAAGCTTTATTTAAAATGTAGACAGATCTTATCCCCATTCTTTTTTTTTTTTTTTTTTTAAAGATTTTTATTTATTTATTTGACAGAGAGAAATTACAAGTACACTGAGAGGCAGGCAGAGAGAGAGAGAAGGAAGCAGGCTCCCTGCTGAGCAGAGATCCCGATGCGGGACTCGATCCCAGGACCCTGGGATCATGACCTGAGCCGAAGGCAGTGGCCCAAC
>NC_081557.1:128773951-128783193 GCF_022355385.1 Mustela nigripes | reverse complement strand
TATATATATGTATATATATATATATATATATATATATATATATTTATATTTTAGCTTCACAGGAGATTTTGAGATGTAGCCATGGTTAAGAACCCCTAATTGGCAGTCCTACAAAATTAAAGGCCAGGCTATTTATGGTCCAGATTTTGCCTCACTTTTACCCCTAGGCTGGGCTTTAAAGTCTGTGTGAGACTGGGTCTTAAGACATGTCAAGTTCATAGTGAAGAATGTGAAGAATCAATCTACACTTGTGGAACAATAGATTCCAAATATTCCTCCCCAGCATGTCCAGTCAACTCCAGGTGCATTTTGCAAGGATGGTACCCAGAATCTATGGAGATGTTAATGAGAACCACAACAGTTTGAGAGTCAAGTACCATGTGTTAGCCCTGTGCTACATACTTAAGCATCAATCTTATTTTGTTCACATTTAGAAAAGAGAACAATAAGGTTAATAATTACGTTGATGAAGGTCAAACCATCCATGAAGAGTGGCTCCAGCTTTCAAATTTGGTTCTGTCCAACTACCAAACCTTTTACTTAATTTCTAAAGTAAAGCACTCTAGCACCAGTTCTCTCTCACAAAGACGCCAAGGAAAATGTATCTGAAGCAATGTACCTGACCTCTCAAAGGTCACCAGAGATGGGATGGAGGCTTGGGGTTCCTACAAAACTTCTAGCCAGGACCAAGGCAGGATGGAAGGGACAAGAGGAACATGACAAAAGTATCAGAATTGGGGATGGGGAGGGAAATATGGTCACAGATGGGGACTTGGTGGGTAAGATGTCAAATACCAAATATTCAAATATCAGATGTCCAAAATTCAAAAGCTATCTGCATGAAAATCTAGAAGCCCAGTTCATTATGTAAACAACTTCTCACAGTACATATAATATCAAGAGGACTCATGAAAGAAGTGTTTATTTGGCTGTTTGATGAATTTGCAATTACTTTTTATTTTGTAATCTTTTATCTCTGCAGCTGAGTTAAGTACACTGAACGTGGAGTCAGGAGGTTTGAAGTTCGGTGTCTGCCAGGTGCTAATGACATGGATTACTCACAGCCTGTTTGGAACCAAGTTTGATCTATGAAACCACATTCTAGGACCCCTGGAGGCTGCTCCTTCCCCACACGCCACCTCCTCAGAGTAAGAAAGGAAGCACCTCCCGCTGCACGCAGCAACTTTTCCAATCACTTCTCCCCTTTTTTTTTTTTTTTAATTTTCTATTCCTTTGAGTCTCTCACCATCTAGTTACACCACTTTATATTTTCCATTTCTGCCATTCCCCCTCTTCCTCTAAAGGCTTTGGACCTAGGTTCATGACCTCTCCATCCCAAGTACTTCTACTGAGTGGTATTATGATCAGTACTGCCACAGTTCTTTGGCCACTGTAGACCACTGCCATATCTTGGACTTCAGAGGGATCCACTTATGAATCCTTAAGAATAAAGTATCTCCCATGACCACAAACTTACTGTACTTCTAACTCTCTCAATCCTATCCATTGATCTCTGGACCTATAGTCCCTTAACCATACTCCTTCTACCTACAATAGGATTCCTCTAGACTTGGCTTCCTTCTTCATCCAGCTTCTACTGCCCACTATTGATGGAGTCCAAACTCCATGACTCAATCGTCCTCTCAGTGCCCATAACTGAGAAAACTCCAAATTCTTACCAACCCAACTTCAGCTACATTCCTCATTTTCTTCATAGCACTTTTTCAGTACCAAAAATGTTAAATTATTTACTTGCTTATGATCTGCCTTCCCCCAATGGAATTTAACCTTCATGAGAACAGAGACCCGATCTTATTTATTGTTGTATCATCTATTCTAGAAGACAGTCATTTTTGCAAAATGAATGAATGAACCCGAATGCTTCCTGCCAAGTGTGGGTGAGGTGCCTTACTCACATTCTTTCACAGCACCTTATACTTACGCTATCACATTGTATTTTGTCATTATTACACTGCTCTCTTCTTGTGGATCCTGATATGTCTTTGTCACCAGCTGTATGACTTTCACTTATCCCAGCGTTCAGCAAATAGAAGCTACTATATTGGACTAAGTGGTAACATTTAAGCCTTTGTCTTTAGGGCAGCATTTTATGGAACATTAGTCTAAGAGGATATCAAAAGGGTTTGCTGCATGATAAATTTCCATGACCAAACAGTTTGGGAAATGTTCTAACAGATTTCTTCACTGCAGGACTTTTCCAATACACTAAGGTGACAATATGCACCACGAATCTCCAAGAATAAAGCTTTTCCTAAATGTAACCTGAAATTCCAACCCCCCCCCCCCCGCAATGAGGGTGTGAATGAAAGAGAGACAGAGAGAGTCTGATTTTGATTTTTTTGGAACCACTGCTCCAGAAATGAAGAAAAATAGTAATTTAGAAAAACAATCTTCTAAAACTGACTCCACAAATTGTTTGAAAGCATTACAAGCAACCATTTCATTATAAAAATGAATATTTTTATCTTTAAGATTTCCTCATAATTAGCAGTCCTACATGACCATTTGGTTTAGACAAGTCAGTAAACATTTATTTAGAAAATGTACTCATTTAAAGGGCAAAATGGTATCCAAAGGGAGAATGGGGTTAGTTGCTAACCTGGTCTTCTTAGTGAAATGGAAGGCTTCAAAGAGAAAGAACACACTTTTAGGAAACTGCTGTGAAGAACAACCACAAACCAGTGGCACACCAGGCTGCAAAGAACAGTATGGGTGTTTAGAAGGCAGAAAAGTGGTGGGGGGGGGGGAAGGAAACACTTTAAACCTTTGCTGCAAGATACCAATAAAACAAAAAACACTGACATAGGATCCTTCACTGCATACACGCATATACACACAGAAAGACAAACTCCTTTTACATGACTAAAATTTTCATCAGGCATTTTCAGTTATCTTGCATATCAAGCACTGCCTTATCTAATTTATTTCACACAATAGTCCCTACCATAGGAATGTCTCAATGTACTTTGAACACAAAAGTGAAATTCAGAAAGGAATGCTTTGGAAATGTGTGATCTCATTTTGTGAAATTTCAACACTATCATAAATACTCACTAAATTCTGTTTTCTAATGAAATTCCTATAATCACAAAATAGAGAGTGGACCATACTTTGGGCTGTATCAGCCTCTGTTAAAGGCACGCAAAGCCTTTTTCCTATCTGAATTCTTCTCATCTCCTCACCTTGCTACAACCCTTGTTTACACGAGATGACTCAGGGACTGAAACTAATGTAACCTACTATCAGTTGGACATTTTATTTCTACACATTATAATTAGCTGACACCTATGATTGTTATTAGTACAATCAGCTATCAAACCCACAACACCTACTTCACATTCTCTTATCAGAGATAAGTATATGCATTTTAGGTTTAATTTAGAAATGTCCAACACAGAGTAACTCCCCCCCCCATTATCTGATTCAGCTCTTCCAAATTTTAAAAACATTGCCTTGGTTTATCATTACATCCCACAATATCATCTCCTGGAAATAAACAGTAAACTCTTTTGCCATGTTAATAGATGGTTTTCCCATACAGACCTGTTCATTGTAATGGAACAGCTCAAATTCAAAGTACATTGGATCCTCATCATCCACAGATTCTGTATTTGCAAATTTGCCTACTTCCTAAAATTTATTTTTAGCCCCTAAATCAACACTATTGCTGTTTTTGTGGTCATTTGCTGACATGAACACAGTGGTGAAAATTTTGAGTTGTCCAACAAACACACTCCCAGCTGAGGTTGAGTGAAGTGATGGTTTGCCATCTTGTTTCAGCTCTTTTACTCTCTGCCGTCTGTTTAGTCCCATGTGTTTGTATTTTTGTGCCTTTTGTTGGTTTTCTGCTTAAAATGGTCCCCAAGCATAGTGCTGAAGTGCTACCTAGCATTCCTAAGTTCAAGAAGCTTGCAGTGTGTCTTATAGAGAAAATACATGTGTTAGATACACTTCACTCACACATGAGTTGCAGTGCTGCTGGTTGTGAGTGAAATGTAAATTAATCAACAATACATATATTAAATAAGGTATCTTTAAACAAAAATACACATGAAACAAGAGTATGTGGTAAATGGTTGTGAAAATTGTGACCACAGGCTCCCAGGAACCTAACCTTGTATCACCCCTAAGAACAACAGAACAGTATTTGCTTATTCATTATTTGCAGCGACTTTAATAACTATGGTGGAAAGAGAGATTCAATTCTACTACCCCTATCTCTCCTATCTTGCTCTCCTATCTTGCTGTTTTTTCTTAAAACAAAGCCTCTACTTCCCTAACACTGCTCCCCATGCAAAGTTCAGCCTACCCATACACTTTGATTCATAGCCCACAATGTCTACTACATTTTGAATTTTCTCCTGTATTTTGGAGCTTACAGCTTAGTACTTGAATGTGAGGAGAAGTCAGCCAACCCTATAGGAACAATGCTCCTAATTAACAAGACCAATCTGAGCACAGAGGGAGCTACCTACCACTCTCCTTAACTCTGGATCATGGTCAGGGGTGTATGAGAATAAGGTAGAAGCAGCAGCCAGTCTCCTGTGTGCCTTCTTCCATCTGGGTGGAAAACAGCTCTTCTGTGCCTCACAAGACCTTGAGAGAAGATCAGGATACCACACCCTATACACAGGGCTGACTCTGTGGGCATGTGACCTGTGCAGGTGCACGGAGCCTAAGGCTTGCTTTAATATTCTGATGTTGGAATCTTAAAAGTCTTGATTTTTGAACAAGAAGCCATGCATTTTCGCTTTACATTGGGCCCCACAAATTAAGCAGCTGGTCCTACCCCCTGGACTCCCACACTGCTACTCAGTGAATTAGTTGCAAGAAAGGGAGGCTCACCTCTGCCCAGGAGGGGCAGTAGAAGTCACTAGAGAAGGAAGAGAAGGGCAACTAGGTGACAGTGTCTAGGAATGTCTCCCTAGGACTCCCTAAAACATTTCTACTTCTAATAAAAAGGTTTCTGATGAGGAACAGTGACTCTGGAACCCAATGCCTCCGGTAACCCAGGATGGTTATAGGATACAACCCAGATAACAGACCCAGGAGCACCTGGGTGGCTCAGCAGGTTAAGCGTCTGCCTTTGGCTCAGGTCATGATCCCAACATCCTGGGATCAAGCCCTGAATCAAGCTCCCTGCTCCTCCCTCTCCCTGTCCTGTTCTCCCTGATTACACTCCCTCTCACTCTGACAAATAAAAAAATAAAAGTCTTACAAAAAAAAAAATAGATAGTGGACCCTGATGAAGGCTAAGAGGGAACCTCATCTACTATCTCACAAGATGTTCTCACAGGCTTCCACAGATCTTACAAAATGTGCTCCAGGCACAATATAGTTGTCGCATTTGCTGGGGTAATATCAGCCTAACAGCAAAATAAGGATATTTTCTACATAAACTAGATTTAAGTTTTACTCAGGTAAAAATAATTTTTCCTTACACAAAAAATATAATTTTTTTAACCTCCACACGAGCAATGTGTGATATATAATTTAAAAAAACAACAGAAAACACTGTTTCTATCTTAGGCCCAACATTACAGTGAAGTGGTTACTTTTTAAAATAAATTCAATTCAACTATGAATCATTGAACACTATGTCAAAAACTAATGATATACTATATGGTGGATAATTGAGCTTAATAAGAAATATAAAATTAAGTTAATTTAATTTACTCTGAGATGAAAATGTACCAGGCTTTTTCCTACCTCAAACATCATAATTAGCTGCCATGCCCCCTTTAAAAAATGATCACGTTACTGCAGAAGCCATACTTCTGGTCCTTAACATTTCTGATTTTTCTCCTGCCACACTGTTCAGGAAACCAAGACTCTGAAGGGTTTCTGTGGTTGGGCTTGGCACCAGCTCTGTGGTTTGGTAATCGTATAAAGGGAACTAGAGTAGCTCTTCAAATTCTGTGTTGCTCTTAGCACACTCCAATTTTCCTAGTCCAAGTTACAGATCTTACACTCAGTGTGGATTTTCTGCATCATGTCTTCTGCCCTCTCCTGACTTCTGCCATACTACGATGGGCCAAACCAAGACTGCCGAGGGGGCTGCCTGATGGGCTACACAGCCGTCCTTCCCCCTCAGCATCAGTGTGGAGACAGACTGACTCCAGAACAGTCTTATCCCATTGCTGCTTCATCAACAGCTGACCTTCTCCCTCCATGTAGCCCTCTGTATGAACTTATGTCTACTCCCCTCCAAATTTCTCCAGATTCAATTTCCACTATATCCTGATATTAACTACATTCCCCTTGGCATTTGTGTTCACTCTTGTTTTTGCTTGCTGCTGTGTACGGTTGGTGGGAACAGTCTCTTTGAATCAGTCTCTGCAGTGGAAGCCCGCTTGACGTTCTATTTCTTCATGAACGCTTCCCAATTCCTCTGGGTCCTACTTCTGTCCTTTAGCTGAAGAGCAGTATCTATTATCGCTGTTTAATTATGGCATGTGTTTTCAACTACCTCACCAAACGAGTAAAAGTGCCTCAAAAGCAGGGACTTCACCTACCTGTGTTCTGAATGAGCTGGCAGTTAGGGCTCTCAATGAATGTGTATTAAGCACTTCTGAGCACCACAGCTCTGCTTTAGTATTCTGGAGGAAGTACAGACTGGTAGACCAGATGTCAACTTAACAAGGAAATTTTATACACATTTTTAAATATATATATAATTTATAGATCATCTATCTCATTTCCCTACTATATCAATGCCTAACCTGCTTTAAACATAGTTTGAGGAAACCATTAACCAGGAACCATTACACAATATGACACAGAATTTTATGTGTCACTAAATTCGCCTATATATATCAGCATGAGAACTGCAAACACAACTGCATGAAAAGCCAAATCATTAATGGAGATTAGGCATTCCTTCAAAGCAATTTCTATTTCCATGAGTAAAGAAGAAAATTCTGATTTTAGGAAGAAACATTATTGATTTTCCTGGTAAATAAACATTCGTTGTTTATTAAAAAATAAGATGGGATGGACTTCACCACACAGGTTCTACAACTTCAGAAAAAGATGACATATTCCACTTACTATTTTGGGCAAGGAGGGACTTTTCTGAGTATAAATTAACCAAATTCAGTGCAACTGTTACTTTTATTTTTTGTTTATTTGTTTTAAGTGGGTTTCTTCTTCTTCTTTTTCTTTTTCTTCTTCTTCTTCTTCTTTTTTTTTTTTTTTAACCCCAGTTAGTTAACAAACAGTGTGATTTCAGTTTCAGGTGCAGAATTTATGTTTCATCATTTCCCTGTAACACACGTGCTCATCACAACTACTACCCTCCTTAATCCCCATCACCTACTTCGCCCATCCCTCACCTACCTTCCTCCATCAACCCTGTTTGTTCTCTGTTGTTAACAGTCTATTCTATGGTTTTCCTGGGTTTTTCCCCCATGTTCATCTGTTTTGTTTCTTAAATTTCACATATGAGTGAAATCATATTGAAGGGGCACCTGGGTGGCTTAGTCAGTTTAGTGTCTGCCTTTGGCTTGGGTCATGATCTCAGGGTCCTGGGATCAAGCCCCATGTTGGGCTCCCTGCTTGGTGGGGAGTCTGCTTCTCCCTAACCCTCTGTTCCTCCTCACCCTGATCATTCTCTCTTTCTCTTTCACTCTCAAATAAATAAAATCTTAAAAAAAAGAAATCATATGGTATCTTTCTCAACTTTCTTCACTTAGCATAATACTCTCTAGCTCCATTTACATTCTTCCAAATGGCATGATCTCATTCTTTTACACACACACACACACACACACACACACACATCCTCTTCATCCATCCATTAGTTGATGGACATTTGGGCTCTTTCCATAACTTGGCTATTGTTGATAATGCTGCTATAAATATCAGAGTGTATGTGTCCCTTCAAATGAGCATTTTTGTATTCTTTGGGTAAATGCTTAGTAGTGCAATTGCTGGGTGATAGAGTAGTTTTATTTTCAACTTTTATCTCCATACTGTTTTCCAGAGTGGCAAAACACTTAACTTTTAAAGTAGGGATACTTCTTCAATAAATTACTTTGAACAAAATAATTCTGATAACACATCTCAACAGCCAAAGCACAGGAGAATTTACATTTTTTAAAGTTATTAAAACTTTTAAAGTATTATAATAGATCATATCATTACTGACTCATGAAGACTGGTCCATTTGTTTTCTATGCCACTCTAATAATTTTAAGGAAAACTATTCTTTTCTTTTGTTACCAAGAAGCACATTTGTGTTTAAGTTTCCTAAATGTCACAATGACTATATTTTTAAGTCATTCACAAGTGAGTTATTAGAGATAGAATACTATAGCAGTTTAATTCTGCAATAACAGGTTTTCTCAAATATAAATTTACCTCATGGTCACAGATCACCTAGATCATATCAGCTGTCTGCTGTGAAAAAAAAAGGGAAAGAGCAGCCACAATTCCAGTAACAATAAGAAAAGGCCAGGTTACTTACGTCCCAGCATTTCTTCAAGTAACAATGCGGATATCCATCCTGCCACAAACACTTGAAATAGTCTGACAGCATAAAAAGCACAAAATGAATGAATGCACTAAAATACCACTTCTTCCCAGCCACTGTGAATATTTTCTATAATCTGCAACCAAATAATACTTTCTGTCCATGGACTTAAAAAACTCCACTGCATTCTCTCATTTCCTGCTAAAACTCAATCTTTACCCTCTGAAACTACCAAAATTTCTTTAGGAATGTCTGCTTCTCATCTGGAATACAGTTTAGGAACCACCTCCCATGATCCTTTAGGAAACTG
Organism: Mustela nigripes; assembly: GCF_022355385.1. Lineage (NCBI taxonomy): Eukaryota > Metazoa > Chordata > Mammalia > Carnivora > Mustelidae > Mustela > Mustela nigripes. The sequence continues at coordinate 128,774,389 of NC_081557.1, read as the reverse complement.
TTAAACACATTACAACTTTGAAATAATATCATCTAAAACAACTTCTCACATTCTGGGACACTGAATCCTTTAGGATTGATTATCTTTCTGAACTCATTTCATACTCTCCAAGTAAACTTTTCAAAATGCAAATCTGATCCTCTCACAATTCTTCAGTGCCAATCCAAAGCCCAGTGGATGAAGTTCCCAACCTTCAGAAATGCAGTGTATGATGTGCATGATCTTGCCCTTGTCTTTTTAATTTCAAAAACCTATTCTTTTTTAAGATTTTATTTACTTATTTGACAGAGGGAGAGAAATCATAAGTAGCCAGAGAGGCAGGTGGGGGGGGCGGGGGCAGGAAAGCGGGCTCCCTGCTGAGCAGAGCGCCTTATGTGCAGCTTGGTCCCAGGACCCTGAGATCATGACCTGAGCCCAAGGCAGAGGCTTAACCCACTA
>NC_081557.1:128648235-128773851 GCF_022355385.1 Mustela nigripes | reverse complement strand
TTAAGCATCTGACTCTTGATTTTGGCTCAGGTCTTGATCTCAGGGTCATGAGATGGAGCCCAGAGTAGGGCTCACGCTGGGTGTGGCATCTGCTTAAGATTCTCTCCCTCCCTAAGGGCACCTGGATGGCTCAGTCGGTTGAGTGTCCAACCCTCGATTTCGGATCAGGTAGTTATCTCGGGATTGTGGGATAAAGCATTGTGGGCCCCGCCCTCAGGCAGGGAGTCTTCTTGGGATTCTCTTTCTTAAAAAATTCCTAGTGGAGTAGGGGGTGAAGCTGTGAAGAAGACACACTGTGGATCCTCAAGCAGTGGTCTGCAGCCATGATTCACAAAGTGTGCTCTCTGGAAAAACAGCATCAGGACCACAAAGGAATTTATTAAAAATACAAATTCTTGGGCACCTGGGTGGCTCAGTGGGTTAAACCTCTGCCTTCGGCTCAGGTCATGATCTCAGGGTCCTGGGATCAAACCCCACATCAGGCTCTCTGCTCAGCAGGGAGCCCACTTCCCACCCACCTTCTCTCTCTCTGCCTGCCTTTCTGCCTACTTGTGATCTCTGTCAAATAAATAAATAAAATCTTAAAAAAAAAAAAAAACAACTATTCTTGATCATGCACACCTACCTACATCTCTTACACTGGCCACTCCAAAAACACTAGCATTTCTCTCTCAATACCCCCATATCATTCCTCCTTATATCCATTAAATTGGGCTACCGCTCTTAATCTCAACACTATTGATATTTTGGACCAGTTCATTCTTCATTGTGGAGGGATGTCCTATGCACTGTAAAATATTTAGCAGCATCTCTGGCCACTACATATTAGATGCGAGTAACACACTCTAACCTACTCCACTCCAGTTACAGCATCCAAATAGGTCTCCAGCATTTTCCAAATATCTCCTTGGTGGAAAAATGACTTTTAGTCCAGAACCACTGAACAAAATGGTCACTGAAACTCTAGACACCTCAATATTCACAACTCCTTAAGAAAAATGTTCTTTTTCTTCAGGGCACCTGGCTGGTTCAGTCAGTAAAGCATGTGACTCTTGATCTCAGGGTTGTAAGTTCAAGCCCCACATTGGGCATAGAAATTACTTAAAAATAAAATATTTTTTTAAAAAATGAACAAATTTCTCTGCACGTAGGCTGCAGGGTCATACAATTCAACACAACAAATTTGATCAAAACAAATGTGTTTCCCCAGGAAAGCAGACATCTGTAGGTAAGAAAAGGGAGGGTAATGGCCTATGATTGTGCTCTTATATTGGACAATAACCAATCAACTCAGATATATTCTAGGCCCTAGTTTCTGGGGGTTTAATGGCAAACATACTAATAGAGATGAAAACAAAATTGCACAGAATACAGGAGTAATGTGCAATTAACAGAAATCACATGGAAGATTGTACAGCATCAGAAGGTACTTGAGAACAAGTAGACCTTGAGCAGTCACTAGGATACAGAATTACTCTTACATTTTTGTTTGCCACAAAGTCTAATTATGAACCTGATAAGGTTCCTTATACTTCTTACTCTCCTATGTATGCTTAAAATGTAAAGAAGACAAAGGATCTAACTTGCAAAAGGTTTCATTGACCAAATCTAGGACATCTTGAGTTACAAAATAAATGGTAGTAAGGAACATAGCCTATAGATGAAAATAAATGAACTCTTCATCATTTGAAGGTGAACAGAAGTTTCGGGAAAAGTCTAGGAAGCTATTCAGGGCTAAGTCTAAAGACTAAAGTAAATAATCATGCTCCATAACAGATTCTGGAAAATAATTAAAAATAATTATAAAGTAATAAATCTGGTCTTCCTTTGAATCTTGAAAACCAGTTCTGAGAGTAACAAAAAAATGTCTGGAGCAAAGGCAGCCTGCATAGCATAAGTACACAGTCATATCCAGGATGTCTAACTACACCAAAGGGGAGAAGTTTTTTGGATATGCTTTGTAACATTCCTTGCAGAGATACCACCATATGCCTACCTCGGACTGATCACAAGAATTAAATGACCTGTGTAAATACTTTGCCACAATATTTGTCACTCAAGAATGGTATCTTTCCCATCATTAAAAATCTTTAATGACAGTCCTCATTACATAAGTGTGAACTTTGTATCACTCAATATTAATGTGTGAGTCTGTCATAGGAAATGAATATATTCTTTTAAAAATATTTTATTTATTTATTTGACAGAGAGAGAGAGAGAAACATCACAAGTAGGCAGAGTAGCATGCTGAGCAGAGAGCCCGATGCAGGGCTCAATCCCAGGACCCTGAGATCATGACCTGAGCTGAAGGCAGAGGCTTAACCCACTGAGCCAACCAAGCGCCCCAGAAATGAATATGTTTAAATCAATTTCAAGTTTCATTTTCTGATTTCAATGCACATAATCAGCCCATCAGGGCACAAACACACTGACCACAACCTTCTTAAATCCTAGAAGTTGAAGAAGTGATTAAAACATTGACTGGTGTGGCCTGGGCAGGAATCCTCTGGCAGTGAAAATCTACATTAAAACTTCTAGAAAAGTTTTAAACTTTTATCTACACATAAAAATCTGGACTACTGTATTAAGTGAAAATGTTAAAATCAAGATTAAGTTGCCTAATGAGACTTTCAGGAGTTTCCATTTACACCACTTTTGCTTTTTATGAAAAGAAAAACTGTCTTTTTAATTTCCATTTCACAATGGCATGTGTCAACCATATTTTACCCCTGAAAATATGTAACATGAATGATACTACAGACTAGGTGTTTAATAAAGTTAATCCTTCAGAAACACAACCATGTAACCTAATGTCAGTTTCAATAAGTACCCATTCACAGATATTTAAACACCTTCCATAACTCATATTTTAAATGGCATTTTAATGACTTTTCATGTGGGCAAACAAAGAACAATATTTTCAAATATAATCAAATGTCTTCATGCTCACATTTAGAGAAGCCTGCCATAAACCATTACAGAACAAAGAAAATTTTAAATAAAACTTGTATTATTTCAAGTCTTGGGGAGAGCCTGAAATACGTAAGGAAAAAGCAGAATGCTCTTTCTGGGTAAGCACTGCTTCAGCAACAGTTCTCAGGCTGAAAAAAATTAAATTTCTGTGGAGGCGAACCTCTAATGACTACAGAGCTTTCCAACACTTTGTGCGAGGAGTCTGGCAGCTGCATCACACTACAATTAAAATATTCTAAAAATACATAAAGAGAATATTCATGAAAGCTAGTCTTTCTGTTTGAAGTGTTCTTCCTTACTTAAAAAATTGCTAGAGGTTAATTTTTAAATCCAGAAAATTGTACAGGGTTACTGAAAAAGCAAACACAGACATTAGTACTGTCTTTCTCTGTGAAGGAACTTTTAGTTTAGATTCAATTAAGAATGGGGGGGACCATGGTCAAACTTAACTTTTGCTCTCTAGAAAAATCAATGACTCTAAGACTGAAAATAAAAACTCCCTTCAACTAAAGGAACAGCATAACATAGGTCAAAGTAGAGTTCATAAACTGTTCTGTGGTCTGGGATCACTTACAAAATTTTGAGACAGGCTTCATTTGGAAGTGAACAATCAAAGAGTCCAACTGGCCCTCAAAAGCCATCACGAACCCCCAGAGATTTCTTTTTCTTATCTATATAATTAACAGGCTGGATTAAATAATTTCCTAAATCAGCTACACATTCTAAAATATTATACGGACTTTGCACCTGTCCTTGTTTTAACCAAAAGACATGATGAATGACCCTTTAAATATATAAATATTGGTAGAAATTGTGATTAGCAGACATTCATGATAGATTACAAAAATAGCAAAACAAATCCACGACACACCGAAAGTCAACAATTAAGTTTAAAAATCACTGATGATTTCAAGTAATCGTCTTGACTCAATTTTGATTCAAAATATCACAAAGCAAAAAGGTAGGTGAACACATTAAATACCAGAAATATACCCATGGGATATGGGTATATTGCAGGAAGCATCCAGGCAAAGATTATAAAGCAAAACTTGAATGAAGTTCAATCCAGATTAAGGCAACATAGTACCAAAATGTGGGTTATCAGCTTAAAAAGAAAAATTTCTCCCTACTGAGCTTAACATTTTCAAGACTAGTTGATCAGCACTTGCTTCTGGTATAAAACTTATACAACAGGCCAATTGGCTTTTCTTGCTAAACTACTTTCTAGAACAGAAAGTAGCAAAGGTGGAGGTGATAGGTGGGTTTCAATTTATACAATGTGAATTTCACAAAATGTGCATTTTTTCATGCAACAAATTAAGTTTGTGCATTAGGCCCAGCTATCATGTCTCGTCTTTTTAAAAGTGTCTCCCAGCTACAGAAATACTGGGGCACATGCTGGGGGCATTGCCAACTAGGACAATTTTTTGTCTACAGCTTTGATAGTATCTCTCAAACCCCAAACTACTTGAGTTTCTTCCAGTAACCTACCTCTAGGAATCTATACCAAGGAACGGAAATGATCCAAAACATGTTAAATCTATAACAATCAGAGGATAAAAGATTGAGAAACTGGAAATAACCCAAATGCCCAGCAATAGGTTAAATAAATTATGGTATGTCTAGCCATTTGAACATGATTCAGTCATTTATGTGTGAAATATGAAGATTATCTAACAACATATACAAGTATGATTAATAAATGAAAAACGCAGAATACTTGATCAGACATAAAAACCATGTTATGTAAAAACTATGTATACAAGTGTGTTTAAACTGCATTAACAAAACTATTAGTAGTTCCCTTTAGGAGATAAGGTGCAGCTCGGGAATAAGGGCAAATGCGAAAAGAAACGTTCACTCTTTGCACTCTTTTAATTGTTTGTATAGGAGTCCAAAATTAATCACCTGAAAACATACAACTTTGGCCTGCAGATTATTTCAAACAGAAAACAATCAGGTGCAAAAGACTCAGGAAGAAATTTCGACCTTCCCCCATTTGCTTAAAAAATTTAGACACAGGACCTGCTCCAGAAAGGGAGTCATCACTGTAAATAACTATAGTATAGTATGAACTCATTATGGTAGATGGGGAAAAAACTAGCAAGACATATTTGTCCGAAGTCCTCTACCATTGTTTATGGATGGCCCAGCAAACATCTGTTTATCAAGCATTTATTCCTTCCTTTCTTCCTGTGAATTCCCTTACTTCCCTTTGACTCCTAGTTCCTTCTTAGTCCAGAATGACATGTATACCTCATGTTGCCTGTCTTTGGAATCTCACATTTTTTTCTCCCTTTTTGTAATTGAGGTATAATTTACATACAGTAAAGTACACAAATATTAAGCAAACAACTTGATAAATATTTTCATTTGTGTATCCCTCAGTAACTACCACTCAGATCAAACTAAAGAGCATTTCTAACACCACAGCAGGCTCATTTACACCCATCCCACTAGCAATGACATCCTCAAAAATAACTAGGATTCTCACCCCATCCCCATAGATCAGTGGTTTTTTTTTGGGGGGGAGGGTGAGGAGGAAAGGTAATTTTTTTACTTGAAGTGTAATTAACACAGTGTTATATTAGCTTCCGGTGTACAAGACAGTGATTCAAAAATTCTATACATTATTCAGTGCTCATCAAGATCAGTGTATTCTTGATCTCCTTTATCTATCGCATCTCTCTCCCCAACCACGTTCCCTCTAGCAACCATCAGGTTTATTCTCTATATTTAAAAGTCTGGTTTTGTTTTTGTTTTCTTCTTTGTGTTGTTTCTTAAAATCCACATATAAATGAAATCGTATGGTATTTGTGTTTCCTGACTTCTTTCATTTAGCATTCTATCCTCTAGGTCCATCCTGGAACCTCATGTTCATGTGGATTCCCTGTATGCACAAAATTAAACATGATTTTCTCCTGTTAATTTGTCTCATGTCTATTTGATTCTGAAGCCAGCCAGAAGAATATTAAAGGATAGAGAAAATTTTTTCCTCCCCAACATTTGGATTTTCCAATAAGAATGTGCTGATTTTACTTGGGGGGTAATTTCCTCTTAAAAGAAAAAAAAATGTATATAAAAATATGGATAGGGATACTTAATTATATTAAAAATAGTGTTAAAATGGAAGGACTGTACATTTGAATTTCCTATATTTTCTAGACTTTCAGTAATCGTATTTTTAAATTTAAAAAAATTAAATCTATAAGAAACTCTAGAAGTCATTTTTTTGTCAAACATATAATTACTCCTTAACCTGTTCTTTTCATTTTGCAGATTCTACTTAAAGGATAATTTTGCCTCACAATGTATAATTACAAAGACTGTAGATGAACCCCAGGTAAAAGTGCATCGCTCTAAAACAAAAACAAAAAATCTGAAATAACCTGATTAGCCCATTAGCTGTCTTATCCCTCCATCTTTATAGCTAAAGCCTTTCACAGAGCCTGACTTGAGAAGACTTACAGCACAACTGTGAAGTGTGTTGGTGGGGGGAGGGGCTGGAACACACTTGCTGGGTACGAATTCCAGCTCCACCACCAGCTGTGCATGATTTTGAATAGCTTACTTTTATTTCTGTTTTAGTTTCTCCAATGTAAAATGGGAATTGTAATACCTAACTCCTAAGGTTGTTGTGAGGATTAGCAGAGAAGACTAATATAAAGCACTAATGCCTGGCGTAGTAAGCTACTAGCTTTTTAGCTAATTAAGCTGTGAGGTATTATTCTAAGCATTGTAAAATACACATGTAACAAACTGTATTTTTTTTTCTTCCTCTTTTTATTTATTTATTTATTTATTTATTTATTTTTTTTTAAATTTTTTATTTTTATAAACATATATTTTTATCCCCAGGGGTACAGGTCTGTGAATCACCAGGTTTACACATTATAATCACTGAAAAATACATTTTAATAAAAATGAAGTGAATTTAATACAATTTTATGATCCAAACATGACTCCAGTTTAGACATCAAAGGATAAATAAGGAAACAAAACAGTTTGCCGTGATGTCATTTTTATCTCAGCTACACTTTACATTGCATAATTCATTACAAGTTAAATTGTTTTTCTTAAACATCTCTTCTCCTAATTTGCAACTGCAGTAACTACTAACAGAATTCTGGTGTTTACTCCAGTTTCCCATTAAAAAGGAGAAAATATTATTTAAATTCAAGAGAAACTGTTTATACAATGGACACCAGAATGGCAAAACAGAAATTTTACTTTGACAAAAAAATAAGAGGGATATCTAAGTGTTTCCTTCTTTCTTCCCACTTTCTAGACCACTCTTTGAAAAGAGGTGTTCATTAGATCAAAACCTAAGATTAAGGTTAGTGATCAAAGAACAAATGAGTATTTTCTCCCTGAACTTCCTGAAGCGCTGAAAAATCCCACTAGTTACTCTTACTCTGTTGATTCCTGATTGGGATACATTTTCCATTGCCTGAGACAGATCGGGTCTACCCACACTGTAGAGGTATAAATGTATCTAATAAGAAAAAACACAGTCAGCTGGACCTCTATTATCTACAAAAACAAAATGCAAGCATTGGGTGCAGTATGAGAATTAAAACCAAACTCTGTCCTCTTCCACGTCAAGGAAAAATTATATCAGGATTAAATGAAACATAAAAAAATACTCAAAAATAGATATCAATTATTTGATTTTTATGTAACAATTTCTGAGAAGAGATTGCTTTAACTAAGAATGATCAGGTCACTACAAAGAAAAGAAACTTCACTACAAACTGTGCTGCCAGAAAAGATATAAAAATAAGTTATTTATATTATGGCACCCATGAAATAATTAAACTTTTGAAAAAGTGAGGATGGAAACCTTCATAAACATTGATTGATAAAATGAAGGCCCTCCAATGATCCCCAAGGAGGATCCCACTGCATGTAAGTAACTTAAGATTGGCAGTGGTCCCAAAATCTGGAAGTATTTTACCCCCAAGCATCAACTGCTAGCAATTTCTGAGTCTGTTTTGCCTCTGCCCATGACAAGAATCAACTTGTTCCAAAATTCTACTAAATGTGTTCCTTTTATGTTAAAACTCTGCTATTTCTGGGAAAGCTAAAAGTTAGAATTTTTTAAACATGTGGACAAAAGCTATATTTGGATCTTTTATTCTCTTAACAGAATAAAGACAGTTTTAAAAGAACTCCCCTGCTGCAGTTTATTATAAGTAAGTAACTCCTTCGAAAAATTTTAAAAGTAAACCTCCTTCTCCTATTTAATTCCTTTAACTTAAAGATTCAAGATCTTATTTAAAAAAGAAAAGCATTTAATCTAAATTAATTGTAAGTTAAAAAAAACTACTTAGGAATAGTCATGACTTCTTTTTACAGATTATTTCCTAGCCATTTCATCTGTAAGTACATAGATTTGCATTTTTTAAAAAAAATTGATAACCATAGCATCACTTTTAAGTAGTAAATACTTAAAATCCTACAAGATTAAATCATGCTTTCTTAGACTTCTTTAAATACATGTAAAAACCACTTGGGACATCTTTATTTAATCCCCTATAAGCTGTCCTGCCCAACTGTATGTTAGCGTCATACAACAAAGACAAATAGTTTGAAAGCTAGGACAACAAAGACTATAAACCATGACATGCTGACACACCTGTCTCAACCAGGTAAGAACTAGACAGACAGGCTAAGTGAACAGCTCTAAGTTTTGAAATAAAGTTTAGCATGTGGCCTAAATGGTAACAAAGTTAACATTCAAAGAAGAATTCCTTTTGGAATCACTTCACTTACTTGACACCACAATTTCTGAATCTTAACACTATTGACCCTTTGGGCCCCAAGAATTATGCTGTGTCTGTTCTGTGCACCAGAGGATGGACAGCAGCATTCCTGGCCTCTACCTACTACATGGTAGTAGGCTCTCCATCCCCAGTCATGGCATCAAAATAAAGACTCCACTGTATGAGGGACAGATGGTAACCACTTACTGCAGTGAGTACTGTGTAATGTAGAGAACTGTCAAGTCACTATGCTGTACACCTGAAATGAATATAATCTTGTATGTTAACTGTACTTCAATAATAAAATTTTTTTAAAAAAAGGAAAAGATTCCAGACACTGCTAAATGTCCCCTAGAGGTGAAATGGTACTCAGTTGAGAACCACTGCTCTACACTAAAGAAAACCCAAGACTTAACATGGATAAAACTCTAAAATTTCAACAACACAAGTTGAAGTGATTTATAAAGAGATAGAAAATGCATGAGTTAGTTGTTCTAATTAAGTCAGACCTTGTAAATGAATTCAATACAACCAGGAAGATGTGATCATCCATTTTGATGAAGAGAAGTTCAAGGGACATTGTTTTAACAACATAAATGCTACTGGCACAGGACACTTTAATTAGGGAAGCTCTCAAGTCCATAAAAGATAACCAAGGCCCCTTAAGACCCTAGGAGGTGTCAGGATGAGATCAGTGACTATTCATGATGAACTGCCTCTCTCTTCAGAGAACAGATCATTTTACAAGCCATAAAAAAAAAAAAATGATTTTACAAAACAAAATCAAAATGAACACGGCCCGTTTAAAGGTTTACGTTAATCTTAAACATAAGACAATTTTCTTATGCTATTTCAAAGCAAGAAACAAATGTTCTCATTATAACACATACCAATCAAAAATTCAGACTTCAAGTTTTAAATTGCAAGTCCAATGTTTTATCAGCATGGCAAGAACACTATAGCTTTTAAGGATACCTGGCCCTCTAAAAATATAACATCCAAAGTTGTGTCTAGCAAAAGTAAAAGCTACAATTTTTCCAAAGAAATATTTTGTTTGAAAGTTTGAAGAGATCTCTTTTCTTTGCACATGGGAAATAATGTTGTAAGCTCTATTAAACAGGAATAGTGGCAAAGTGATTCCTGCAACACTTTATTGCCACATGCTAAATTTCAAAGATTAACTCATAATATTTTACTCTTTACAACTGATCGGAATCAGTTTTTTGTTTTCCTTCTCAGTGTTTATTTTTTGCTTCTAAGCGGACATGAGAAAGTAGAAATCAGAACAGCAAATACTGGATTTCTGATGGCAACTATAATTGTGTTTCCTTCTGAAGTAGTTTAAAAAAAAAAACTTCCTCTACTTCTCTTTTTTAACTCAAAATTGAAAACATACTACAGAGTTGTTTTTCTTGATTTTTCCACTCAACATCTTCCCAGGTCTTCAAACATCCCCCAACTATAATTTTCAGTGGCCACTACTATATTCTATGGTAATATCATTTAGATGTTTTCTATATTAGGGATTTTAAGTTGTTTTCAATCTTTTGCTCTTATTGCTGAAATGAAAATTCTTATGCACAATTATGTTTGCATCTTAGATGATTTTGGATAAATTCCTAGAAGTTAGTTTACAAGTTCAAATAGTAAGAACATTTGGATAGTTGTACAAAACAAATTGCTTTCCAAAAAGATTAAGAAATTTATACGTCCATCTTTCTTTGAAAATGTCAATTCACTGCAGATCCAAAAATAATAAACATTTTTTTAAATCTGTCCATTTTAAACATCAAAAGCACCATCACATTGATTTCATTCATTTTTTTAGACATTGAACATTTTTTATACTTTGTATTTCCAATTCTATCTTTTCAAATTGTGTCATCTTTTATTCACCTTGGCATTACAGTGTTTTTTAAAAAATATTAAACTACTATAACTCAATATAAAAGACATAAGCCTTGCTTATGATACCCAGAAGTTTTTATTTTGTATGTTATCCAACCAACCTCTCCCCTTGTGATTTTGCACAATTTTTATGCTTAGAAAATCCTCTCCCATTTCAACCCAACTATTGATATATTTTCTTCTACTTCTTTTGTTTCATTTGACATCTATATTTTTAAAACACCTGGAATTTATTTTTGCTATAGTATGAGGAGGATGATTTAATATCTGGTAGTGTAAAAGCCCATTAATCATTATTTCCAAATTTTCTCCCTCTTTTTCCAGATTAGTTTTTGAAATCACTTAGGTATTCATTCTCCCAAAAATCTCATTTAGATTCTTATTGAAATTGCAATAAAACTATAAATAAAAATCAGGGAGAATATGTAGAAGAATGTTGAATGCTGGTGCTGTCAGGCGATTATCCCATACCTGCTATAGATAATAACTTCCCGTGTTGTATTTGTTTACGCCAATACATTGGCTTTTTGTTTCAGATAGTATTTCTTTGAAGTGTATTAGAGAATTCACCCTCAATTTGTTACTAAATCTTTAACTGAATGTCAGCTTTGTATTTTGTCAAATGCCTTTGTAACCTTTCTGGGATTCTGTATGCCATTATGCTTTACCCTCTAGATCCCATGTATAAACCGGTTTCTTAACAGTAAACCGTCCTTTAGTTCCTGTTCTTAACAGTACAGTCTTCTTCAACATGTGGATAATCTGAGGTTGCTTGTGCTTTAGTTAACATTTTTTTTAAAGACTTTTTTTTTTAAATTTATTTGACGATAGAGATTACAAGCAGGCAGAGAGGCAGGCAGAGAGAGAGAGGAGGAAGCAGGCTCCCCGCTGAGCAGAAAGCCTGATGTGGGGCTCAATCCCAGGACCCTGAGATCATGACCTGAGCCGATGGCAGAGGCTTTAACCCACTGAGCCACCCAGGCGCCCCTTTAGTTAACAATTTTATGTATTGATATTTCTAGTCCAGAATTTCTCTGAAGATAATTTTTTGGATAATTATTAAAATTTCAATGATTGCCCATTTCAATTAGATGTTCAACTTCTGTATTCACTTCCATTTTCCCTGAATAATATTCATTTAGAGATTTCCAAATCTGGGTCTCAATTTTTAAAATCTCACCTGAATTTACTGTTTATATGCCATTCAGGTTGTTGAATTTGGCATATTTATGATTTCTGTTTTCTTTTTGTTAGGTGTCTTAAATGTTTGTCTCTGTATTTACTGTCTTCCTGTGTCAACCCAGAATTAGTTGTTTGAATTACCAAATCTTTTAGTTTAATTCTATTTAAATACTTGCAGAACTAATCTTAAGGTGTTTTGTGTTATGTTGTGCTATTAACTCAATCTATAAAGTGTCTACTTCCATTCATACTGTGAACCTATCTTGGACAGGCTGCTATGAAGTGTTGTGCCTTCCAATCATCAAGGTAATTAATTAATCAGAAAAGTCATAAACTCATTATGATCTACTGGAATTTTTAGAACTTATTTTTAAAATTTTGTTAATGTTTCAGGAAACAACTGACTAACTAGATCTAGTGTTATGAAATTAGAAAAGTACTTTAACTGTGTTTTTCAGAAGGCGCTGCTCCAGTGTTTCTCAGCACTATATGAGCTAAACACTTCAGAATAAATTAAGTGTGTTATAGGGAAAAAACAAAATGGAATGAAGAAACAAACTGGATGCTGGAAACTATAAGGTCTAACACAATGTAAATACAATTTAACTTTATTGAAATTAGGAAAAAATATACCTCGGAAGTCTTTCTCTTTAGGAATAATCTGATTGTGGCAAAACTCTATATTCATGCATTCTTGAAATTTGCTCAATTTTTCTTCTTTAGCCATTAGATTTCCCAGTATATAGATTTCTTGGTATATATTTGGCTTGCCTTTTCCTGTGTAATTTTTGTATATTTTTTCAGAAACGCTGATTAATGGGGCACCTGGACAGCTCAGTTGGTGTCCGACTCTTGATTTCAACTCAGGTCATGATTTCAGGGTCATGGCATCGAGCCCTGCTTTGGCCTCTATGCTGCATGTGGAACCTGCTTCAGATTCTCTCTCCTCTCCCTCTGATCCTAGTCACCACACACACACACACACACACACCCCTCTCTCAAACAAAAAATAAACAACAAAAACAAACAAACTAAAAAGAAATGCTAATTGCCTCTCTTGTGCCCTATGAAATTATATGGACATTTTTATGAAAGAAAAGTACTTTTTTGAAAGGCATTTTCCATATTATATGTAGGTGGGGAGGAAAGGCTTTTCTAAAAATGTTAAATATCTTTAATTTTGACTCCTGTGATTTACCAAACCCATAATAACTCTACTAGTCAATAGGTGTTCTTATTCTTAAACAGAGAACATCTTTTGGATGTTAGTGAAATGTAGTCTTCTGAGGGGAAAATGTAAGTTGGAGAGGCTTCCCTCTGAAGTCTACATTTCACTAACATCCAAAAAATGAATAACGCAATTAAAACATGGGCAGAAGACATGACTAGACATTTTCCCAAAGAAGACAGAAACATGAAACATGAAAAGATGCTCAACATCAGTCATCATCAGGGAAATATAAATCAAAAGCACAATGAGGTATCATTTCATACCTTCAGAATGGTTAAAATAAAAAATGCAAGAAACAGCAAGTTTTGGTGAGGATGTGGTTTAAAAGGTGCTCTCTTGCACTGTTGGTGGGATTGCAAATTGGTGCAACCACTCTGGAAAACTACATGGAGGGTTTTTTTTTTTTCAAAAAGTTAAAAATAGAACTACCCTATGATCCAGCAATTGTACTAGGAGATATTTACCCAAAGGATACAAAAATGCTAATTCAAAGGAATACATATACTTGGATGTTTATAGCAGCATTGTCAACAAAAGCCAAATTATGGAAATAGCCCAAGTGTCCATTGACTGATGAATGGATAAAGAAAATGTGATGTGTGTGTGTATTATATAAGCATATATATTTATATAGATAAAAATACATATATAATAAAAATATTACTCAGTCATAAAAAAAAATAAAATCTTGCCATTTGGAACTACGTAGTTGAAGTAGAGTGCTTATGCCAGGCAAAATAAGTTGGTCAGCAAAAGACAAAATACCGTATGATTTCACTCATATACGGAATTTAAAAAACAAAACAGATAAGCAAAGGGAAATAAGAGAGAGGCAAACCAAGAAACAGACTCTTAACTACAGAGAACAAACTGATGGTTACCAGAGGGGAGGTGAGTTGGGGGATGGGTTAAATAGGTGATGTGGATTAAGGAAGGTACCTGCGATGAGCACCCAGTGTTAGATGGAAATGTAAGTGCTGAATCACTAGACTGTGACCTGAAACTAATATCACACTGTGTATTAGCTAACTGGAATTTAAATACAAAATTTTAAAAAAATAAGTTATTTACATTTCCCTTTCAGTGACCATAAGAAGTACAGATTTCTCTATATACACTTTTGAGGTATTTGGATAAAGACACAGGTGAGCCACTCACATTTTTCACGATACACGCTAATACAGACACACACACATCTCGCGTAGAAGTATTTGAATAATTTCTAGCAGACTATGAAATTCTTTGTCAAATACGTAACCACCATTATGCACGGGGAGTTCAACAGTGAGATGGAGGGCCGGGGGTTGGTAAACCTCCTACCTGCTTTCCGTCCAGTGTGCAGAGCCTCTTCACCACTCCCGAATCTAGTTTAATGGCTTCGGTGATGTCTGTCAACACCTGTTCAAAGGAATGAGCAGTCTTCTTATTTAGAAGGATCCGCACCGCTTTTCTAGGCTTCACTCCACTTCGAATCACAGTCACTAATTTGGGTTTGATGAAATCTTTACTTTCCTTCACTTCACTTTTCACTGAGGAGGGAGCAGCCAAGGCTCGTGTTGTCCCACCCTTGATGTTCACAGACCAGTTTGGATTAACATTTTTGGTGTAATCAACTTTACGAAATGGTTCATTTGATGCACACACGTAACTCTCACCTAAAAGGCAAAAAATCAGTTTAATTAGCGTGATTATCCCCATCACAGAAGCACTGTCTCTTAAGAACAAATGCTGGAGACCCATTAAGTGAACTCCTAAACGTAACAGGTGTACTGCAAGGGGAATTCACATGTTTTTCCTTTGGCATTCTGCCCATTCTCCCTTTCTATTTAAACATCTAGATTGGTTTTGAGAGAATAACACACATTACAGCTTGAAAAGCACTAGACACATGAAACAAGAGAGACTAGGGCTTTATTCTGATCAAATATGCCACCCTGGATAATTCCTCTGTACTTTGATTCTCAATATCATTGTCTGTAAATTGAAGCTGTTGAATCAGGTGAATTCTAGAGTACTCCCTAATTCCAAAATCTATTAATTAACTAAAAAAAAAACCATCTCGTTCTGGAAGAAATAATTGTATCACAAAATAACATATTCATATAAAGAAATGAAACTATTTTTCTCCTTACAACCACAAATTTCAGTCCCAATTGAAGAATGATACACACACCTCCTAAAATATATTTAGTCATAATATCCATTTACTTAATGAATGAATTACTGCAAAAATGAAGGAAGAGTTCTGACGGCTTGAAGAAATTTACCTCAGGCATTTTATTTCTTAATTAAAGAATGTGAATTTAAAATAATTAGCTCAAATAGACAAACTTCTCTATATCTACTTAAATGGTTAAAGGATGTTAAATAGTTTAAAATGAAGTGTCTGAGTGGCTTAGTCAGTTAAGCTACCAGCTCTTAATTTTGGCTCAGGTGGTGAACTCAGGGCAGCCCCACACTGGACTCTGTACTCAGCGGGGAGTCTGCTTCTCTCCTCCTCTCTCTCCCTGCTCCCTCTGCCCCTCCCCCCACTCACGCATGCAGGCAGGTGCTCTTTCTCCCTAAATAAACAAATAAATCTTTTTGAAAAACAAATAAAATGTGTTCAATATTCATGCAGACTTCTGCTTAATTTTTATTAAGTAAAACATAAAAACTGTACTATTTGTTGTATCGGTTTACCAACTCAGTGTTCATTAATTTTAAGTTCCAAAATTAGAGGTTGAAAAGTAGTAATTTTTAAAAGGCTGAAAATCATGATTCATAATTTTATGTTAAAAAATCACACTTTTCTTTCAGGTAACTCAGAAGTCACCTAATTCTTTTATCCTCACCTGTTTGGCATACAGGGCAAGAGGATTTTCTCTAAGATAGTTTCTAACTCAAAAAGAATCCAGTATTTTTTCACATATTCAGTGTAACAATCTCACTATTGATAGAATAATCACATGATACAAGTATTAAGGGCTGTTCAT
The DNA here is from genome assembly GCF_022355385.1 of Mustela nigripes. Lineage (NCBI taxonomy): Eukaryota > Metazoa > Chordata > Mammalia > Carnivora > Mustelidae > Mustela > Mustela nigripes. The sequence goes on along the minus strand of NC_081557.1, from coordinate 128,757,817 downwards.
GCTTAAAACAAAAATAACCAAAATGGTGAAAGGCAATGCCTAAGAAAAACCCATTAATATAAATATAATATTTAACTATTATCAGGATGTTCTTAAAATCCTAATGAATAGATAACTTAAAGACTCCCAAAGGCACACAAACAATTCAATAAAAGATCAGGCATATAAGAAGGGTCTAAAAAGAGAGGTAATGCCTTCCGTTAAAGGTACTTAGGCCACTGTGTAAGAAAACTAGGGAACCAGCCACAAGCTCTTCTGCTGCTTCCCCACCAGTAATCAGAAAGCTGGCATAACCATCACCATTTAGTTAGAGATTTTCCATCTCTGTAGGTTTATCTAAATGACTTTTCACAGTGTAATCATCTGGGAAAATGGCATGTAATTTCAAACACACATATGAATTTAATAAAACAGAGCTATACATCACATGCGTGTATTTAAAAGCAAAAATAAACACAATTTTGCTTTAATTTTATAGAGAATACAAGTCTCACTTTGAAAAGCTCTAAATAAAATTTAATCGTATGTTCTGATTCAAAATATTAAGATGGAAGAAAGAAAAGGAAATTTCAGCAAGAGACAGTGATTTTTTTTCCCCCTAAGGGCAGGGAGAAGTCAGCTGGAGAAAAGCCTTTCCCAATATAAAGTGAAAACACAATGATAAAAAGAAACAAAGCAAGAGCAAATTTAGTATGTCAGATTTCTTTGATCAACTCTGCACAACTGACATATCAACAAGGCGAGATGCCTTTTAAATTCATCTGTATTTAGCCTCTTTATACAAGTTCAAGACATCAGAATGAAAATAGGTAAAGGAAGTCTGTCTTGTTTATATATGGTTACAGATACATTTTAATTTCCAATCCTTCTCTCCCCTCCTCCCTTCATACTGTTTCTATTAAAAATGTGTAGATCAGTTCTATAAAATGTAAAATTTGGAACCACAGATACCCATTTTGGCATACAACATTTCAGCAAAAAGGTTCAAGACACAGTTTTGAGGTCACACCTGTGTTTCCATATACTGGGCGCCTAAAACCCTATAGCAGAGACGTCATACCTTGAAGACCATCGCGGTCAAGATACCCAGGCTAGCTTCCCTTGTTATGTCCCCACCTTGATCAAACAATTACCTGAGGGTAATTCTGTCACTAACTAATTCTGTCTCCTGCCTATCAGGAGAGAACATGCTGACAAAAGAATTTAAGATTTTGGTTCCTTGGGCAATTATAGCTCTTGCTGTTAACCAAATAATAATTTATTATTGTTAGGTACTAGGCACCTGCAAGACTGATTACAAGCAATCAGCTTCTAATCCACCAGATTCTTCCTATGGTAGGGATTCTGGTTTGAGATTTGTTATCCCCCTGCCAACTTGTCACTTTTCCCTTCTTCATCATCCTGGTAGAAACACCACTTTCTAATGAAACTTACTCAGCTAGAAACCTAGGCATCACCCTTCATTCTTCTGGCTTCCCTACATACTACATTCTGACATCAAGTTCTACCCACCCACTTCCTACTTGGATCAATGCAAGAAGGTTGGCTTCTGTTCATTCCCCAATAACATAACAAACAGCAGTGCATTTTATGCTATTGACACAGCTGAAAAAGTGTACCCTCAAATAATGAGTTTTGACATCCTGATAAAATACTACATTCTGAAAGGATTTTTAAATTTTTTGTCAATACATAATAAAATTACACTGACCCAAAGAAGGAAAAGATAAGCATCTCATTTATAAATTAGAGCTAAATTAAGATATAAATAGATAAATGTGTGTGTGTGAACATGAATATATGAAAAATAAGCCTGTCTCTGAAGTCCAGAATTCATCTGACTTGAACAGCTAGAACTCATTATTATTATAAGCTGGTTGGTGTCCACAGTCATACCTGTGTTTTTCGCTGGGATATAATCTCAAATTATATCTGTATCAAATAAAGTCACTCAGAGACTATGGTAAGGTGACACCAAAACAAGTTCACTGTGCAACCCACAAAATACCAGACAACCTCCTGTCACACTCAGTGAATGACTGCTATGGCCTTACCAATTACAGCTTTTCCTCAATCTATTCTGTGTTCGCTCTAAGTTTAATGAGATACTCAGTCACAGAATAGTCCTTCCTTCTAACAACACCCAATACAGAGCAAGTCCTTGCTTCCCCAGATCCTCGGAAATTATCCAATCAAAGCCCATATTTTATGACAAGTCAAATACCTTCTTACTGAGATGCCCCCATGGTATTATACAACGTGCATTATCTTTGTTGCAGTGAATCATAAACTCAACATGTTCAACTATAGGTATCTTCTTGATGGTCTCTGGCTGAAGAGAACTGAGATACACACACACACATACATACATACTCATTCTCTTTCTCTCCCTCTTTCCGATAACAGTTCTTTGACCACATAGGGAAGTCATTTTGGAAATTATGATCATGTGAATACTAAATACAAAGAAAATTTGTTTTATATATGGAAAGAAGATGGATAAAAGCACAAGGTGGTTATAAAACTTAACTGTTTTCATCCACAACACAGAATAGAAAGTCTCTGAATTTCCTTTAAGACACTACAGTGACATGGATCTGGTTTCTTATCACTGATATTTGTTCAAAGACACTTTACTTTGTAGTTGGCAGACTGTCAAATTAAGTGCCTACCGTTGTGTAATACAACCTGCATATTAACCATTAATGTTCACCTTTACTCAACCCAAGACTCTGCCTCCTCTAAGAGGCAAGAGGATATTAAATGCTAGGAACTCTCCAACGTCTTGTCTCTGGAAGCCTTCATCCTCACAAATGTGTTCAGGCTGGGCCAATTTCTCCCACCTTGTCTCCCTTGGCAGTAATAGGGTAGCCACCTCCTACGGGATGTTGAGTACCACGTTTCCGTGTCCTCATACTGCAGTTTCAGGGACATTCTTCTCTCCTCCATTTAACTAGGCAGCCCTCTCTACAAGATTAGATACACATACTTCCCACCTTAAACACACACAAATCCTCCCCCTCTTCATTCCTCATCCCACTCTACCTAATGTGCTTTTGGCTTCCATTCACTGCTGAATTAAAAAAAAAAAAAACCAAAAAACAAAAAACATAAAACTCTCCTCATCTGTTTTTTTCCCCACTTCTTATTTGCTCTTAAGCTACTGTGGCATCACTTTTGCTCTCTGCATTCCCCTGGTTGGAACACCCTGATCCCTGAGCATGTCTTTCCTAACTGCCAAATGCAAAGCACATCTTCCAAATTCACTGGGTGTCTTCTGAGGGCACTGGACACTAGGCATGATTCTCTTCTGCAAATCCTTTTTCCCTTAGCTTCCACAGTCTAATTTCTTTTGCTTTATACCTCTTACTTCTCTTGATCTGCTGTTTAGAGTCCTCTTCTCCCATTCATCTACTTCATCCTCCTTATACTCTCTATGGGCAAGAGCATCCACTCCATGGCTTCAAACACCACCTATATCCTAAGGACATTTCCAGCCTAGTCCTTTCTCTTGAATTCAAGCCACTTACTGAACACCTCTACTAGATTATCTATGGGTATTTCACATGCTACTGTCTAAAACTAACTTCATTCCCCATTACGGCCATCTTGACCTCAAACTCTCCTCTTCCTGAATTCCTCAACTTACTGAATGAAATCACCACCTATATAGTCACCCACGCAAAAATCAAGACTCCTGCGTCTCTTCTCCCTTTCCCACATTCTACAGAATTGACAAAACTCTTGAGCTTGGTCTACGTACCTCTGGAATCTATCCTCTTTGACTCTGCCTTCTTTTATTTCTCCTTGGATTAAAGTAGTTAAGTTCTCTGTGGGGCCTCACCCCCTCATCCCCCACATAGCTGTCACAGCAAATTTTTTAAAATGTGGAGCTGATGTCTTTTGCCTGCTTCACTGCCTTTAGAATAAAAACCAAACTCCTCAGCACATCACACACTTCCACCCTCATCTCCCACCACATTCCCATAGGTTCTTAAGTTAGTGTCATAGCAGTATATTTGCAATTTCTTTCTAAACTCATCATACCCTCTTATTTTCATTACTTCTTATATGTCTAAAATAACCTTCTTTCTCTTCTCATCTTGTCCCTTTTTAACTGACCAGTCAAGATTAATCACTCTTGGCAAAGAGGTAAGGCAATAGGAATTTTCAAACATTGCTAAAGGGATTTTAAATAGGTTCAATCACCTAGAAAAGCATTATCTAGTACTACATTTACAACATACACATCATATTACCCAACAATCCACCCCAGGAAAATATGCTGGAAAAACTCATGCACATAGACACTAGTGTGTATATGCAGAAGCAGGGCTCAACAGCCAAAGAGGAAACATCAATCCACATGTCCCAACAACAGGAGAACAGACACAGAGACTGTGGGGTTGTCTTATGTACAACTATACAGTATTGAAAATGAACAAGCAAGAACCATTAGCAACAATCTGGATGAATTTTACCAACAATGGTAGGAAAAGATGACAAAAGAATACATGTAGTAGGGTCCAATTTCTCTAGAGTCCAAAACAGAAAAAATTACACCATATCAATCAGGGATGCCTTCATTGGTGGTAAAAAGAGAGATAAAAGCAGGAGTCAGGCCTCTGTTATCTTGGGCAGAATTGGAACTAGGAAGGGATACAGGGAGATCTTCTCAGATTCTGGCAATATTCTGTTTCTTGACATGGCTGGTGTTCAAAACAACTCATTGGGCCATACATAGTTTTGAATCTTCATAATTTTAAAATAAAATTTAAAAAATTACATTCTTATAAAGTGTCTTTTTCTGAGCTTACAAAGTATCAATAGCTCATAATCATTTATTCTTTCTTTCTCTCTTCCAATGGTTCTTGGTGGAGAATTTTTTTTAATCAGCTGATTTTGCTGTAAAAGTACAGATGCTCAGACCTTACCACAGTTCAACTGAATCACTAGAATCACCAGATGGTGGGACCAGAATATGTAGGTAAGGGTTTTTAATTTCACAGGTGACTCTGGAAACAACTTCTCACTACAAACCACTGCCTGCACTGGAAACTCTTTGAAAAAAAACTCTATCTTTTTCATACTCCCCACATCTACCACAATACCTGGTATGTAACAGGTACTCAAAACATGTTTGTCAATGTAATGACAAAAATGCGAACTTAGAAATCTCATGGTTTGGATTTGCATTACTTCTAGGTAAAACATTTGCACAGTACACTGTTGATACAGAATGACCCTAGAAGGCTCAGGGTCAGGCTCCTGAAAGATGTCATGCATGGCTGGAGATATTCTTAGATCATGCCAGCCCACCAAAATGCAACCTAAGGCATCTATGGAAATAAGCAGGATGTGAAGGCTGCCTACTTCTACTAAAGGTTTTAATTCATTTCAGACCATCAAGCATCAAGAGTCCAGGGCACATGCTTACTTATTTATTTTTTAAAAGTCAAGTATAATTAACATACAGTGTTGTATTAGTTTCAAGTGTATAGGGTACTTTTCAGTTCAATAAATGTAATGTGTCTTTCAATCAATGGAATATGTATGCATGTACTTACATATAAAATATATATGTTTTTAATATACATGAATGTTTTTAATAGCTAAATCACAGTAATTTGTCAACATTTAAATATCAATTTACTGTTAGAAATTACAGATAGTTACATGTAACCATATGTAGTTGGAAATTCAAATACAGTGTGTTTGGCTAGCCTACTTTTTATCAGTTCCTATAAAGTATCTCATCCACTTCTGTTAAAATATTTACATTAACTGCCTAACCCCAGTGATTAGTTTGTAATTACAAACTATTTTTACATCCATGGCAGGAGATGAATTATACAAAATGTGGACATTGAGACTATGACATCACTTGGAGTGGAAACAAGCATTGAACTTTATGACACACGTCTAAAGTGCAAGGCTCTTCAAGCTTAGAGAAAAGACCCCTCCCACACATGCAGACTTAAATATAACATAAAAATGGAAAGACAAAGACAAAAGAAAGATTGCCTGACACTACAGATCTAATGCTAACAATAATCTTAGAAAACTTAATTCTTTCCTAACTTCTAAAACAGAGGAAAAAATTGCTTCCAAAGACATATAATCAAGGAAAATAAATCTGGGTATGCTGCATCTACAAAATGGTTTGATATCCTTCATCAAGCAGAGCATTTGTGAGGCTGTCCTACTGGGTGGATTAAAATGTGCTTATCTCCATCTAAAACACATGAGAGATGAGTTCCCACGCCCATCTGGCTAAGAAAAATACAGGATGAGGAAAAGAAAGACTGATTTATTATTCTTTTGTGGCAAACAACTTAATCTTTTTTTTTTTTTTTTTTTTTTTTCACCCAGACTGCACAGAACCAAGAATTTAAACTAACTGGGGATCAGCAGAGTTAACCAAAGTGCACTGCTCTGGCCTTGAAGCCTATCCTACTCTGCGCGTCTTTGCTGTGTCACCGGACCATTGCTGTTGCATTCACAAAATGAATGTAATGGCCTTCGCTGAGGGGCAAGGGTGAGGACACAAAACAAGATTTCATCTCGAAGACCAATGCTCTTTTAATACCTCTGAAGGCAACTGGCTGAACCAAGTCATGTCCCCAAGTCTCATCCAGCAGTATAGTCTTTGACACATTCCATTGAGAAAGGGGTACAAAAATGACTTTGAACATCTGAAAATCTATGAAGAAACATGGCCAGAAATCCATGTTTCAGTGTTGAAATTTCAGAAAAGTTTAACTGAAGACCAAAAAAATTAAGTAAAAGTAGAAACAAAAATCTTACTCATGAACCAAAAAGCTTTATAAAGCTTACCAGCTGAAAAAGAAATTGCATCTCCTCTCCTGGTAGGATGGAACCCACAAACCATATCCAGTATCTGCTTTTTGTTCCTCACCCCTAGGACAAGCATATTCCATAATTTACAAGAGTTCACTCTGACAATTTTAATACTGTGCTTATTTTAATGATACAACTTAAAATGTTTATATCATCCTATTCTGGAATATGTGAACGACTGCTTATAAATCAAATAAAGCCAGACCACTTGGTGTCCAGCTTCAACTCCTTTGGTACCAAAGGGTGTAACTTTGCTGGGAGTTAGTGAGGAAAAAGAGAAGCGAACTTAATCTCTGTAAAAGATGTGTTCACAGTAGGTTAAGACCAGAGGACGTAATTTTACCTATAGGAGTGGAGCTTTATTAACAATCCAAAACTGACTCCTGACATGGCATTCTGAAATACATCACACTGAACTCAGGATTCAGTGCCATGATCATATTTGGGAACAACTTAGTTTGAGCAACTAGTATCTGCAGCTTTATACTGCTGTTTTTTATATTTTCATTGATTATGTGGTTTTGTTGATATTTACATTATCAGTTTGTTTAGGTTGTGTTGGTGTATAAGACCTCTAGTATAAGAATATACTTTTATATCAGTGATTCTACATATTTAAGTGATAATGTAATTAAAATAATTAAGGATATACTGAACTTCTACAAGTTAGTTGTTAGATTTTTTGCATTGTTTTTCATGTTTAAGTGGCCTAAATATTGCAAAAGTTTAGAAACACTGCAATCTTACAGATGTTAAGGAAGAGAGAAAACTTCAAACAAAATGTGCCCATCTAATATTTCTATCTTTTTTTTTTTGGAGGGGGCAGGGGCAGAGGGAGAGGAAAAGAGAATCTTAAGCAGGTTCCATGCCCAGTGCAAAGCTCAACATAGGACTCGATCTATCATGACCCTGCTATCATGACCTGAGTCGAAATGAAGAGTCAGACGTACAACCAACTGAGCCACCAAGACACCAAGACATCCCCCATCTAATATTTCTAAAGCAACTGAGGCATAATGGATCAAGGGTCAGTCCTTCAACTGGCTCATCACCTAAGCAGAGGTAAAACTTTCCTTAACAGAGTTACTCCAACTTCTGGAGACCCTTCCTTAATACCTTCTTCCTTCACCCCCAATTCTCACTGTGAGTCTGAGAAGACTTGGCCCCAGTTTTAAGCAAGTGATTGATAATGAAGATGGCTCAAAAAGATTCAATGCCAGGGGGTACCTGGGTGGCTCAGTCAATTAAGCATCTGACTCTTGATTTTGGCTCAGGTCACAATCTCAGGGTCTTAAAATGAAGCCCTATGACAGGCTCCATGCCCCGCAGAGAGTCGGCTAGAAAGTCTCTCCCTCCTCCTCTGCCCTTCCTCACCCTCTCCCCACATGTTGTCTCTCAAATAAATAAGTATTTACCAAAAAAAAAAAAAAAAAAAAGATTCAATGTAAGTGATGAAAGATTCAGACGCCAAACGTTTGCCCAAAAAAGAGGTGATGTTAAAAAAAAAAAAAAAAAAAAGAGGTGATGTTAGCAGAATGGGAAGGAAGGGGAAATAGTAAACTATGACCACTGTCTTCAAATGTCTGAAGAGCTGCCGTGTAAAAGTCAGATAAGCCTTTTGTAGCTCCAAATGGTGGCTCTCGAACATAGCAGGGAGGTTTTAAGGACAGAAATTTTGGGTTAAGATGCTGAGGACCACCACCATTTATCAAAGAGCCACTGCATGCTAGGACTCCACTAAGTGTTTTATACACATTATAGGGTTCATGCAAAGCCTTCCATCTATTGGCCTGGATCACTAAACTACTGAGATGGGTTCACATCAGGCTATTTTTCAAGTTCTTTCTCTCTCAGAGGTTTGATGAACATGAGTATAAACTGTAGTAAAATTCCTTTTCTTCTTTTCTTGATTCTGTGCCAATGGGGCAAAATACTGTTAAGTAAGAAGACCAGGATGATGAACAAATGTATTGGGGAAGAGAGCATCATCATTGCCTGGAGGAAATAATTATAATTATTATTTAAAACTTAAAGTAACCTAAAATTTGTAAAACATACAGAGTGAAGGAAGAGATAAATTAGTGAAGATATTTTAAAGGTGTTATTATGAAGGGCACCTGGGTGGTGTAGTCAGTTAAGAGTCCAACTCTTGATTTCAGCTCAGGTCTTGATCTCCTAGTCGTGGGATCCAGACCCACATCAGGCTCTGCACTCAGCACGGAGTCTGCTTCTATCCCCCTCTCCCTTCCTCTGCCCTTCCCCCTGTGCTCTCTCTCTTTCCCCCCTCTAAAATAATGAATCTTTAAAACTTTCATTGTGATAGATTTTGGTTGCAAATTACAGTTTAATCAATGTATAAACAATAAATAACATAGCAGGTCATAACTGGAGATTATTTTAGTCACTTTGAGAGGTTGGCAAAGGTTGTCGTGTAATCAAAATTACTTAAATTGATCTCACAGCCAATTTTTTCCTATTCCTTCAGTCTACAAAGTAGTGCCTTCTGACAAATTACAGTATGCTTAGTCTACTGCCTTATTCTTCCTCTGCAAATCTAGCCAACTGTCCAGTCTTAACTAAGAAAGGTTTTTTAAGACATCTATATCCACCTATTCCCACATATTAAAAAAAAAATCTAAAAATGACACAGGAGTAAAATAAATCATTGCGCTAGAGGTATTTATTGCATGGGACAAAGAAATGAATAAAACAATTGTAGTCCCAGCCCACAAAAGGTTTACGATTTTCCCTTTCCTGAGAATGTTTTATGGAGAGGAACCTCCTACAAGTATTTGAGGGTTCTAAGAATTCTATCTAAACCTGGCCACCTTTTTTTTTTTTTTTCCAGATTTTATTTTTAAGTAACCTCTATACCCAATGTGGGGCTCACAACCTCAAGACCAAGAGTCATGTGCTTTACCAACTAAGCCAACCAGGCATCCCTAAACCTGGGTGACTCCTAAAAAGGGCCATAAAACATGACAGCCAAGATCATTTCTCTTTCCTACTCTCAGAAGCATTTCCTAAGATAACTGAACTTTAAAGGGGAAAAGGTCTTAGCAATTACCATCTTTCATTTACAAATGAGGAAACCAAGGTCAAGGCAACTATACAGAACTATGCACAGACCTTATTTTGCAGTTGTACAAGATAATGCATTTTATTTCAGAACCCATACATGAAATATCCTAAAGCACAAATACTGTAAGCAAAGGGAAATGTTATTATTTTGATCTCAGGCCTTGGCTCCAACATCTGTTCCTCTGGAAAGCTTTGTTCATCATACTGCCCCACCTCCCTACCATTTCATTCACAGCACCTGAGCTAGAACCAGTTTGTGTATGCTCATGTTCACGACCCCTCTCCCTCTAGAATGTGAGAATCTTGAGGAAAGAAACTTTCCCCTGGAACAGCACTTGGAACAAAAACAAACAGACCTTCAATCAGCAGCTATCGGAGATCAGTATCCGTAAGGTCTGGGAAGAGACTTCATAGAAGCAATATTGGAAGTGGGTCTTGAAGAACCTAGGAGTCTGCCAGAGAAGGCTTGCACACCTGAGATTCAATGTTAAACTGCCACTGGATCACTAAACTACTGAGATGGGTTCACATCAGGCTATTTTTCAAGTTCTTTCTCTCTCAGAGGTTTGATGAACATGAGTATAAACTGTAGTAAAATTCCTTTTCTTCTTTTCTTGATTCTGTGCCAATGGGGCAAAATACTGTTAAGTAAGAAGACCAGGATGATGGTATACCTTTAATGTATACTGCTTTAACTTCTATGTGCAAACAGCTTTTCACCCATGGGGTTTATGTTTCTTTCCTCACCATAACACATTTCAAAGAAATCATTTTCTATCATTATCATAAAAATCTATCTTTCGGTGATGGGGGGAGGGACTCTACCCTAAGTTGGGTTCTTATTGAGACTCATTTTTACTTAGAACTCTCTCAGTAACTATATTTTGGCTTAACACCTTCAAAGAAGTTGATCTAGGGGTACCTGGGTGGCTCAGTTGTGAAGCATCTGCCTTCAGTCCAGGTCACAGTCTCAGGGTCCTAGAATGGAGCCCGTCATCAGGCTCTCTGCTCAGTGGGGAATCTGCTTCTCCCTCTCTGCACATGTTCTCCCTCTCTCTCTCTTTCTCAAATAAATAAATAAAATCTTGAAAGGAAAAAAAAAATAATAATAAGATGATGACCTAACCAAACAGATTCAATAAACTAGGCTTACTAGGAGAACCTTGGAAATGTCAAGTGCTTGATAAAATCTTGATAAAAATCTTGATAAAATCTTGAAAGGAAAAGAAGAAGAAGAAGAAGATGATGACCTAACTAAACAGATTCAATAAACTAGGCTTACTAGGAGAACCTTGGAAATGTCAAGTGCTTTTTTGTTGTTGTTGTTGTTGTTGCTATCATAGAAAATGATGAATTAAGCAGAAATTTTATTTCCAAGCTCAAAGATTTTTACAAACACAAAATATCCTTTTAAAAGTGTTCCAAATTAAATCAAAGGCACATCATCAAAATAAAACACTTGTGACATGAAGAATTTATGTAGGTTGTAGTATTTTCACATGATTTTGTTTTTACTCATTTGTAATGTTCGAAAGAACACATTTTTTTAAAGACATGAAATAATGTAGTTTTTTTTTGTTTTGTTTTAAGTATAACTACAACTATAAAGTAGAGGAACTTAAGAAAACAAAGACCAAATCTGCTTCATACACTGGATGGGGCAATCTAATACAAAATACAACAGGAATCTTTCCAAACGAGTTTGCTAAGAAACAGCTCCTATGTTTAGTGTTACCAATGAAAGAATCTTCTCATTTAGAAAAATTAAGACAGCATTTGATTAACAAAGCCTACTCTTCCCCCAGTTTTATACTTGCTTGTCTTCATTTAGAAACTGTAAATTCAGGAGAAAAGATCAAGTTTTATTATGGTATAAAAATCTTAGGAACAACAAATTACAAATATTCAATTTTTTTAACAAACAAAAATGTTTGCCTTCCCAAAATGTAAACGTCCAGTAAATAAAACAAACAATATTCCAGGAATAGAAACACCAGTCATTCGCTTATGAAAGAGGTGTATTTGGTGGTAACATTTTCGTTTGTCTTAAATATAAAAGTACTTTACCAAAAGAGTCTGGCCATTATTATCTAGTCTTCCCCCTCACCCAGTTTCCTTATCTGAGTAGAAACTCATCAATTTCTATAAAATTTTGGCTAAAGGAAAGGTCTGAAATATCTAAGAGTCATTTGGCTGGAGAAAAGTGTTTTCTTGAGACTTGGAGGCAGCCTTATTTTTCTTAAATTCTAATTAATCAAGCCAATTTTCAAGTTAACTTAATGGAATGATGGAATATCACTTACCAAAATAATCAAAATTCTCTTAGAAGGCAAAAAATCCGATGTTTGTTGTTGACAGGGGAGTAAAAGATCAAAATAACATAAAACAACATTTTACTTTGGAATGAGAGAGGCAGAGGCAGGTAGCTATTAATATTTTGACTCCTGGCAAATACTTCCTCAGAACCTTACACCTATTCCCTGCTTGGTGCCAGGACATTTACAACCTTGTCAATTTTCTGGAAGACAGGGTCTGGGTAGGGAAAGGTAGCCTAAGCCATCATACATTCAGTATACTAACCGCTTAGTGGAAAGATATATGCTTTCATTCTACAAAGGATCTTAGAGAGGTAATCTGCCAACCTTTCATTTAAGAGGAAAAGACCCTAAAGCTCAGAGAACAAAGGTAATTTTTTTCTCAAATCCAGTCAGTAGAACCTAGGTAGCCTGACTTGATCAGGCAGTGTTCCTACTATCCATAGGCATGTCTCTGCAGGACATCAAAATTTTATAAATATAGCCAATGTTCAGAAAGGGAGAACACTCATGAAACAAATACTAAGACCAGAGGGACATCGGTATGGCTCAGTCTGAAGAGCATGTGATTCCTGATCTCAGGATGGTGAATCCCAGCCCCATGTTGGGTATAGAGGTTAAATAAATAAACTTGAACAAATAGCTAAGGAATTCTGACTTTTAGCCCCTGACATGAGAACTTAAGAAAAAAAATCATCAGAACATCCTCAGTTGTCTATAAGAGATGCTCTTATAGCTGGTTCATGGTTTTAAGCAGTTAAAACTGATTTTCCTAATACTGACTCACAGCCCTCCTCAAAGAAGGTCCCCAACAAGTTTTAAAGAATAAACAGTATTGGAGGCGCCCGGGTGGCTCAGTGGGTTAAAGCCTCTGCCTTCGGCTCAGGTCATGATCCCAGAGTCCTGGGATCGAGCCCCACATCCTGCTCTCTGCTTGGCAGGGAGCCTGCTTCCTCCTCTCTCTCTGCCTGCCTCTCTGCCTACTTGTGATCTCTGTCTGTCAAATTAAAAAAAAAAAAAAAAAAGAATAAACAGTATTACAGGAATGCCCAGCACCAACTCAGTGAAGTTAATCCAACAAGGGGAGGTAAACCAAAAGGCTGAAGATACCTGGTGGTTTAGTGAAGTAGAGGAGGAGTGCCAGCCAACACCTGAGCACTGTTTTTAGTCTCCAGAGACTTTCAAGGTCAAAGGCAAAAGAAAAAATCTGGGCCATGCAAATTTCTTTTGTCATCTGAGTTCAATGGGATTGGGGCTCTGAATGAGTGTTCATGCCCAGCTGTCTTGAGTCATCACTTTCTATTCTTCACTAAAAACATTTTAGAAAAACACTTTGGGAAAACAGTATCTCCTAAACTAAAAATTTCATGGGATGGAAGAGGCAAAGAAGAGAACAGAACATAATGTTGTAAAAAAATACTATCAGAGAATCCTTATTAAAAATTAATTAAAATGGCTGGGGCACCTGGCTGGCTCAGTTGGAAGAGCAAGTGACTCTAAATCTTGGGGTCATGAGTTTGAGCCCCACAATGGGTATAAAGATTACTAAAATAATAATTATAAAATAAAAAATGGAGTTTTAAAAATGAACTAAGATGAATTAGTCAATTTTGACCATATGGGCAACACCCATATGACTTGCACCCATTTTTACTGGTACAAATAATAACTTTGCAGGTAGATTAGTTCTTCTAAATGATAAATCAGAACATTTGAACATACACTTTTAACTGAAAATTGAAACTATTTAAATTCTCAAGTGATGAATATTAAGCATTGATGGCTCTTTCTTTTCTTGAAAACTGCCTTGCAATAGGGTATTCCACTCATTTTGTTGGAACTCCAAGACCTAGACAAAGATCCATTGTCAGAGAGAATGTCACTATGACAAAAGAAGGGCACAAATTTTCTTCTTTTGCAGTAATTTTATTAAATACTGCTTGAAACAAGCAGGCAATTGGCTAGATTAGGGAAATATTTCTGTTGTGCAAATATTTGTGTTATGCCATTATTTATCATATGGTAGTATAACTTGGACTTTATACACACTTGCAGTTCCCCATCCTTCAAAAATCAGTGAATAAATAACTGGAAGGAAATTTGTCAACTTTCAATTTACAGCTGAAACTATATGGGTTTGACAACTAGACTCAGTGAACCATGCAACACCTGGTCAATGACAAACTCAATGTAAATATGTGCTGTTATTAATTAATATGCATAATGGTCATCTTGACCCCCCATAAAGATATTCATCTTTGGAGTATATTAATTTATGTAGCAAATACACTGTTAAAATTATTTGAGAGAAGGATATTAAAACTTTTGTTCCTCTTCAGACCACATGATGCACAGGATTTCAAAGAAATGGGAGTCATGAGTACTCAAGTAATAGGTATCACCTTGATTTCTCCACAGGGCTGTCAATCTAGCTTGGGTCAGTCCAAAAATGTTATTCCGTTTTGAAATATCTAGGCAAATGTTGCTTTAAAGTATTTAATATGATAAAGAAGGCAAAAGAGTCCTTTTAACAATGTATCATTTTATTTATACTTCTCTGGCTGTCATCACCTCCTGAGGAAGCCTTTAAAACCAAAACACACAGTGACCAAGAGAATGTGTGAGGTCAAGAATACACACACATAGACTGAAGAGACCATTTCATTTAGGCTAGGTCCTCATCTAACCAAGACAGAGATAAACCTCTGGTAACAATGACTAAGTAGAGAAACTCCACCACTCTCAGGACTCCTCAGTATGGCTATTTCAATTTATTAGAGGTGAACTGGAGATGAAAGGGCATATACTCAGATACTGTGTAACAAGGCATGTTGCTCATTTCCTCATGTGTAAAATGGGCATAAAGCCTTCAAACTATAATACAAGAATATGATGAGATAATATAAGGAAAATTGTTGGTTGGGGCACCTGGGTGGCTCAGTTGGTTGAGCCTCCAACTCTTGGTTTCGGCTTGAGTCATGACCTCGTAACGGTGGGATCAAGCCCTACCTTGGACTCCTGCCTCAGCGAGGAGTCTGCTTGAGGATTTCTCTCCCTCTGCCTCTCCACTGCCCCCTCCACTTTCTCTCCCTCTCTCAAACGAACAAACAAAAAACAAATAAACCTTAAAAAGAAAAGAAAAATAGTTGGCTCCAAGTTCAGTTCCTTTCCCTGTCACACCAATATTGCTATGACTACATGGATTGAGCCATTTGCATTAAGAAAGATGCATGAGAGCAAACTGTCTTTAAAAATGCAGTCAGCATATACTTGGGTTCTGTCTCATCTTTATAGGTGCTGTTTGATCTGGAAATGAGTTCTTAACTACCAGTAATGCCTTTTCACCCTGAAAGGAAAGAAGAATAAATACAGTATTGCAGGAATTCAAGGATGACACAACATACAGCCAAGCAGTCCCTTTGAGAAAAGCATGATTGACACTCTAGGATTACTCATTTATAATAGGCCCCAACAACTCATTCCAACATCCTCTATCATCCTAACTAGCTACTTTCAACAGAGGAGGAGGCAGGAGAGAATGACCTGGGTTCACCTCATTACCAACCAAATGTGGAAAACCCTTCAGCACAGTGATTCTCAATCTTGGCTGCGCTTGGCTCTACATCAAATCACCTGGGGAGCTTTTAAAGCTCCAACTGCCCAGCTCACACCCCACATATCTGAATATCTGGGGGTAGGACACAGGCACCCATAATTTTTTAAAGTCCCCAGTGATCCAAGGTGCAGTCAAGGTTGAGAACCACTTTCTGGGATCATGCCTCCTGACCTCATATAACTTCTGCTGAAAGCCAACCTAAAGCATTTCACAACCACAACTTCGGAGTACAGCAGGTCCAACAGGGTTCTGAATGCTGGAACATCCCTGATGCTTGTATTGAGGTCCACACAGAGGGCTGAAGAAAAAGCTTGTTAGCAAGAGGGTTACCCAGAGCCTCACCCGAGAGCCACCTTTTCCAACAGTTTGCACTAAAAACAAAACCCCCAAGTTTACCAGTCTTAAGAGAGGTCACCAGAGCCTGCTAGGATTTTTTTTTTTTTTTTTCGTTTTTAAAGACAAATCTCTTGGAAAAGAGAGTATCTGGGGGAGCGCACCCCCTCCCCACACACACACGGAGAGCCTATAGAAAATCAGACAGAACCATACAATTCCCATGGCTGCCTAGAAAGCACCCGGTAAACTCCCCTCCGCGCAGCGCAAGCAGGCGCGCGCCAGCCTGTGGCACTGCACCTGCTGTCGCGCTGGGCCGCACCTGCCGCGCCCGACCCTCTCCTCCTACCTTCCAGCAGCTCGTCCAGGCTGGTGACCTTCCGACTGCCGTCGATGGTGTAGATGGTGCGGACACCCTGGGGCAGGTTCACGTTGTCCGACAAGGAGCGAGTGAGCTCTATGAGCAGCGCGTCGAAGGACCGGAAGCGGTCGCTGGAGATGGCAAACGCCAGGCCCTTGAAGTAGCGGTCCCCATTCCGGTAGAAGCGCGCCTTCTTGGCCTTCTTCTCTGAGCTCAGAGCCTGCAGGGTCCGCGTGCGGTAGAAGCTGCAGTGGGCACTGTGCGCCGGGCTAGGGATGAGCCCGTTCCCCTTGGGGCCCGAGCTGCTGCTGCCTCCCGAGGAGCTGGGCGCCCCTCTCCGCGACCCTGGTCGCGGCCTTTTGTCCCGTTCCTCAAAGTGCTCCAGCTCAATACTCCTGGTGCTGGCCATCGCGGCAGCTCTGAAGGCTCCCCCACAAAAAACGTCCCAGCCGAAGCCTCCGGGTAGCCTAGTGTCAATGAGAGAGCCAGCTCAGGGACGTCTGACCGTGGGGGCCTCAGAGCGCCGGGACACCTGGCTGTGGCATCTCGCCCTCTGCTCGCAGGTGGGGCAGCTGAGCCGCCGAGGAGACGAATGGCCCGCGCCCCCCCCCCCCCTACAAGTGGCCGCAGCGTCGAGCTGCCCAGCTCATTGTCCAGCGCGGCTCGCTCGGTCCCTCCCGCGGGGAGCCCCACGCCCCCCACCCCACCCCGGGCGCCTTCTCCGGCCAGCCACGCCTCACAACTCCCGCCTGGGAGCCGGCCAGGAGCCGCAAAGTTGGGCCGCCGGAGGTTCGCCCCGGGCCCGCGGGCGCACACAAAGCTCGGGCGCCCGCCGCGGCTCGCGTCCGCCGGCGGCTCCCGGGAGGCTGAGGGGAAGGAAGGAAGAGGAGGGGGAGGAGCTGGGAGCGTGGGAGAGGCGCCGCGGGCCCGCAGGGGCGTCGCGCCCGGCCCCGGCCCGCCCACGAGCCCTGCCGGAGGCCGGGGATGCGGCGCCTCCGCCTAGCTTGCCCGCAGGCCCGGCCTCGGGGGCGGCGCGCGCGGACTCGGGCTGAGAGGACAGTGCGGGGGCCCCTTCCTCCCACAGAGCCCGGCCCTAGCGGGAAATAATGCAGCCCGCCTCCCCGGCTGCCGGCCGGCCCAGCCCACCCGCGAGCATCCGCGCCCGACTCCGCGGCCGGCCCGGCCCGCTGGCGGGGCTGGAGGTGGTGGTGGTGGTGGTGGTGGTGGTGCGGGGGTTCCTGCCCCGCAAGGGCTGCCAAAGCCCGGGAGGGAAGGGGTGCGCGAGGAGGAGGGGGCCGCACGGGTCAGCGCGGAGGCTCTGCGGCGGCAGAGGACCGACTCCTCCTGGGTCCTAGGCAGCCCCGCCCGCCTGACAGCTACCAGCCCGCGCCGCGCGCTAATGGGCGCAGCCGCGGCACGCGCGCTTCTGCTTGGGAAACGTAAACGCGCAGGCCAAAAAAACTACAAAGGAAGGAGATTCAAGGGCAGAGATCACATCCCTAACTAGCCTCCAGAGGAGGAACCGAGGCCAGCCTAGGGCAGCAATTCGAAATATGACATAGGGTTAGGGCACAAAATTTTATATTTTCAAAAAAGAAAAATTTGAAGCTTTATTTTAGGACCTTCGATAAAACAGTTTCCATTGCAGACTCGCTAACATGGGATGTTGAGTAACTTTGAATGAATAAACGCTCAGAAGTTTTTGGATTTTGAGGGATTTATTTAATCAACAAATATTTATTAAGAGCAAGCCATGTGCCAGGCGTTGTTTCCATCACTGCTAATGCATTAGTAAAGGAAACAAATATCTCCCCTCCCCCACTCACAGTTAAGTGGTATTTAATGTTGTCAATGTGAGCTTCTTAAGTAATAGTTCTAACATTTGTAAGCACCCATCATACTGGAAGTCTTAATTTCATAGTGTCAACAATAAAAACATATTTCCTAAAGGCTTTGAGAAACATTAGTTATTTCCATTTGCTATCAGGGAAAGATGAAACTAAAAGATGTTTGTCCTAATCTAACAGGTGGGTAAGCGGCCTTGAAGCCTTATTTATTAAGCACCTGGTTCTTTGAATGGCGCCAATCTACCTGGAAGGTAGGAAGGTATGGATACTTTTCTTGGAATGAACTGAGTCCATGGCAATGCTCCAGAAGAATCCTGTTCAGTGTACCATTGTAGTCCCAGGGCAATCTCAGGGACACACCTGGACATAGCTGACTTCTAGAACCAGGCCTGGAGCAGTCCGGGAATTCAGCTGATCTGAGGTTACAGTGTAGTTTTCAAGGGGAAAAATTCTAAAATATTATTAGGTCATGACCATGATAGACTTCAATCCAGAATAATTAAATCAGAATATCTAGAGACAGATTTCTCCAACAGTATTCCCCCCCCTTTCTTTATTTTTCTTTTAAAGATTTATTTATTTATTTGAGAGAGAGAGAAAGTGCGCGCGCATGCGTTCGAGAGAGAGCGAGAGCATGTGAGCAGGGAGAGGGGCAGAGGGATTGGGAGAGAGAATCCCAAGGGACTCCCTGCTGATCATGAACCCAACACATGGCTCCATCCCATGACCTGAGACCATGACCTGAGCCAAAACCAATAGTGGGGCAGCAGCCAACTAAGCCACCTAGACACCCAACCAACAGTATTTTTTGGAAGTGCTCTTAATGTATATAGCCAGGGTTTCAACTACAGGCTATAACAAGAATCAAACAGATCAGTGTTTCTTCTCAAACTTTAATGTACTTATATATGGTATGGGAATCTCATATTCAGAATCTTAATTTCTGATTGAGTGGGTCTGCGGTAGGATTTGAAATACTCCATTTCTAACAAGCTCCCGGGTAATGCCATCGCTGCTGGTCTCCATACAGTACTTTGAGGAAAAAGAGAATTAAATGGCAAATTCCTTGAGATAGGACTTAAGTACCACTAATTGCAGAGCCAGCAACTTTGTAAATGGCTTAACATGGGTGTGTTCATCTGTTTTGCTACTACAGAATCTTGGTGGGAAAAACACTTTCTAATTTATTGCTGTAGTAACAAAGTATCCCAAATCTAATGATTTACAGCAATAAATATGCATTATCTCAACAGTTTCTGTGACACAGAAATCTAGGAGCAGCTTCCCTTGAGTTTTCATTAGATTGCACGTCAAGACATCGATTGGGGCTGCAGTCATCTGAAGGTCTGACTGACACCAGAAAACCCACTCCTAACATGGCTCACGCACGTTGTTGGCAGGGGTTAGTTCCTTACCACAAACACCTCTCTGTAGGGTTGCTTGAGTGTTGTAACAACATATCAGCTGGCTTCCTGTAGAGTAAGCATTCATGAGAGAACAAGGTGGGAACAACTACCTCATTCTCACACCATCCTGTAAGGTACACAGCTCAGATTTGTTCAGTGGGGGACACTAGGGTATGACTACCGGTGTCAAGGATCACTGGGGTCATCCTACAGGCTCGTTGTGCAGTCTTCAATCACTCAAGCTTTAGGACAGCAACATATATGCTTTTTCTCACTCAAAGATTTCTGATCAAAGATCTGGCCCTTTTTAAATAGTGAAGCCAATGATGTAATCTGTCAGTATTTTCATATTATTTCCCAATATTATACCCCTAACTTGAACAAAGATTACTGTTTCTCAACAGGGGTGAGGGCAGAAGAGAAAGAATTTCTAAAGCTGTTACTTAGTTAGAATTATTTTCCTCCTGCTCTTGCATTAATTTGTTTAAAGAATTTTATTCCAAACCCTCATATAAGAATTAAGATGTGATCACGTTTCATAAAATATTTACTTAATGTATACGGTATACCTCAAGACCCAGTAGGCCAAAATTTGAATATTTATTGTGGTGGGAAAAAATTAGTTTGGGCATTACAATCCTAATGCAAACAAAATTGGGGGTTTCTGGCAGGCATCACTTAATCTGGGTTACTTTGTAGTAGAACCAAAACAAATTCTCTTCTTTTAAGCCATTGCAGAATTTGAAAAATAGGATATTTCAACGGGCACTTCCCTTGTCAAGATAACCCCTTTTTTCTAACCAAGAAACACTATCAGATTTGCTATTCATTTGTCATTACAGAAATGGTCTGATTCTCCTTGGTGGTTGTGAGGTCTACTAATTCTGTTGGCCAGGTCCTGATTTAAACAGGCTTCATCAGGAGGGGCTGGCCGTGCCTCTTCACCATCCAGAAGCTGGCCTTGACCTTTTCTTTCTTGGTGGTAGAGTCTCCATATCCTTTCCTCACCCCTCTTAATCAAACACTTGTCTGAATAAAAGCTTTTGTGCAGAGTACTTTTAAAAAATGGCTTCATTTCTATGCTATCGAGAACCTAAGAATTTCAATCCAGCATTTCTCCATTTTTTGTATAATTACAAAGGACCCTTTTCTGCTTTTGATATATAATAAATATAAATCACAAAGTATCCAGTAAACATGAGCATTTTCTTGATGATATCCAGGAAGGGGCTCTTTTAAAAATCATTTGGGGGCAGAAAATCTCAACTACGTGTGAAGGGAAGCTCCCTGATTTTTGTTCTCTACACTTTTCCTTAGATCACAATTTCAGAATTTTGAAGTTGCCTTTTGGCCAAATGATAATTTCCTACACCACCCCCCCACCCCAGCTCCCGCACCCTCTACCTCCACCTGGACTAAGAAATACAATGCAAATTTTTATTTAGCATTATTTGTTTAAATGAGATTTCATTACACAGTTCTTTGTGGAACTTTACATAAAACTTGCCTTGAACATTTGCTGATTTTGCTTCAGGCCACTTTACTTTTCCAGTGCATTCGCTAAGCTTCACTTCTGGCCAGAAACTTCTGCTCTTAGAGGCAGTTTTCCAGCTCCATTATTTATTACGGTAAAGATGCTTACGAACCTTTTATACAGCGCTGTGCCAAGACTTTCTGCTGTCTCATGTTTTCATTCCTGTTCACTAGTGCCAAACATTTCTCCCCAGAAGCAAAAATGATGAAACAACTATTTTCAGTGAAAGAGCCTGGTGACTATGGACTTGAGTTTTTGAAACTGAAGAGTATTTTTTATTTTGTAATCTTTTTTTTTTTAGATTTTTTTATTATTATTATTCATTTGACAGACAGAGATCACAAGTAGGCAGAGAGAGAGGAAGGGAAGCAGACTCCCTGCTGAACAGAGAGCCGGTCTCGGAACTCGATCCCAGGACCCTGAGATCATGACCTGAGCCGAAGGCAGAGGCTTTAACCCACTGAGCCACCCAGGCGCCCCTTATTTTGTAATCTTTACTGGAAAAAAGATTCCGACGAAAGGTTCTCTTATTTGTTGTTTCACTTTGGCAGCTTTGCTGCCGTTTTCAGTCATGATTCTCAGAGCACTTTACAAATATATGAATGATTTCTTTGCAAGTGTATGTAAGGGAATGATTAAAACTACCTCTTCAGGTTCAAAAAATTCAAACTTAGCTTATTGGTTAAGTCTTGCAAAAATTTCTTTTTTTTTTTTTTAGATTATTTATTTGAGAGTGAGAGCAGGTGCGAACGCTTGTGGGCCCGTGGGGTGTGAGAGGGCTGAGGGAAAGTCTCAAGCAGACTGCCTGCTGAGCATGCAGCCCGAAGTGGGGGCCTCAATCTCAAGGGACAGGTGGGGTTCAGTAGGGAGAGATAGATAGGGGGCTATGTGATCAGAAATCTGAAAAATGCTGAAGTGTAAGGAAACCAGAGTTAAAATAACAAACCCGGAGCACCCTACCCTAGGCTTGTGGGGTGGGGTATCTTTTTTATGATAATCACCTGTGACCAACAAAGAATAACCAGACCCTAAAAAGAAATGAACCATTAAATATGTATCACCAGTCCTTACTCAAGTCAAGATATCACAAAAATGATGAGGCCACAATCTCCCTGGTCAGTTCTAAAGAAAACTGTCGGTGGAGGAGCTTGTTGGCAACCCTGTCAAGACCCCTCTCAGTACTGGGAGCTTTTTCTGTATCTTCACTTAATAAACTTCAATCGCTTTATTCACTCTTTATCCAGGACATTCATTCCTTGACTCCATGAGACAAGAACCTCACTCTCCTGCCTCAAGATCACACCCTGACCTGAAAGAGTCTGACCCTTAACCAAGTATGCCATCCAGGGACACCCCCAACTTGAATTTTTTTATGGAAATATCAAATGAACTGGAGAAAAATACAAATATGCACGCTTTCAACATATATAGCACACAAATCCTTTTTCCCTCCCTCTGAGAAACTGTGGTTGAACAGTTCTCCCTATTGGTACATTTCACTTCCACAAAGTGTCTGAGACAAAGATTCTCAACTTTTACGTAAATTTCATCCATTCAAAATTATATTCAGTTATTTTGTCATTTACTAGTTCAGCTGCAATAATTATTAAGATGAAAATAACAAAAACATTTAAATTATATAGCAAGTTTCTTCTTAGAAATGTGAACTTTTTTTCTCTTAAAACTTACTAAGAAACAAATCTAGGCAGGTTGTGGTGTTCTTAAAGTGTCCCTACTTTCCAGGTAAGGGAGTCGAGGCACAGACAGTGATTTTCAACAATTATTTGATAATATCAAAAGTGGAAGACCACTTCCTCATATCAAGGAGGAAGTGGTGATGCAACATGGGGGCTTAAGTGGGTAGGAGAAGAATCAATGAAACAAGATGGGATTGGGAGGGAGACAAACCATAAGTGACTCTTAATCTCACAAAACACACTGAGGGTTGCTGGGGGGGGGGGGGGTGGGAGAAGGGGGTGGGATTATGGACATTGGGGAGGGTATGTGCTTTGGTGAGTGCTGTGAAGTGTGTAAATCTGGCGATTCACAGACCTGTACCCCTGGGGATAAAAATATATGTTTATAAAAAATAAAAAAATTATTAAAAAAAAAAGTGGATGACGAAGGAAAAGTACCACAGTACTCTCATTTTGTTGCTATAGCGCCAAATTTCCCAAACCCAATATAAAATTTACTGTTTGAATCCAGGCTTTTTGCTCCATTTAAAATTGAAAAAGAATTATCTTAAAATCGATCATGATTTTAGTGGCTTCCTCCTCTTAGTAGCACATTCCATGTTTATACAAATACTGAATGTGACCAAGTGTGTTCGTGTCATTCTGTATGTGAGATTAAAGTAATGATCATGAGTACTTAAAGGGTAATAAAGCTTTTGTGATGTTTAATCAGTAGTTATGACCTAGTTAAAGAAACAAATTATAGACAAGGAAATGAGAAAGATTAAGCAACAGAGATAGAAATTGACTCCAGGGTATGCTAACTCTAGAAAATGTTCATCTCAAGCTTTCAAAATTCATTAATCATAAAGAAGTCTGTCCCTTTAGGAAGTTATAATTAAAAATTAATGGTTTTTATACCTATAATAGGTTTATAATGCAAAGTAGCTAGTTATTTTAGGACAAATGTTCTGTATCCCATATTTAAAATATTGAAGTATAAAAATGTTTATTTTATATATGTTAATAATGATATGCATACTTGGTCGGTCCTCTTTAATAAATCTATACTCATTTAGCTATATATTTAGAATCAAAGATATAGCTTTTCCTTGGTACTTCCCAGAGTCCTATTTGAAATAACTGATATTGATCATGCCTTACTGTTTTTATAAAAGATCAGATAAGGGGGTGCCTGGGTGGCTCAGTTGGTTAAGCATCCACCTTTGGCTCAGGTCATGATCTTAGGGTCCTAGGATCAAGTCCCACATTGGGCTTCCTGCTCAGAGAGGAGTCTGCTTCTCCCACTCCCTCCCTGCCTCATGATCTTTCTCTCTCACTTGCTCTCTATCTCAAATAAATAAATAAAATCTTAAAAAAAAATGATCAGACAGATATTTATGTGTGTGTGATAAGATTACATATCTTAATGTAACTGATATACTCAATTTTTTAAAGATTTTATTTATTTATTTGACAGAGAGAGATCACAAGTAGGCAGAGAGGCAGGCAGAGAGAGAGGAGGAAGCAGGCTCCCTGCGGAGCAGAGAGCCCGATGCGGGACTCGATCCCAGGACCCTGAGATCATGACCTGAGCCGAAGGCAGTGGCTTAACCCACTGAGCCACCCAGGCGCCCTGATATACTCATTTTTAATAGTTTGCTAGTATTATAAAATTAATTTATTTCAGTATTGAAATTAATCACAATTAGTTACTATTATGATTACTATAATAATCATAATATTTCTCTTCCTATAATTCCTCTCTCTCATGATAAGCCCCCAAATTTCTGAGGTTATACCGGGTTCAAAAGCCTAATTCAATGTCTTCATGAAGAGAAATCTGTCAAATTATTCAGCTCTCCAGGGGCCTCTGTCTCAGCTGCCACTGCTATGTCAGCACCCCAAAGTGTCTCCTACTTCTCATGACCCACTCATGAGCTGCAACTCTGGGCCTACCAACAGTTTCTGAAATCAGAGGAGAATAAATAGAGAATGAAAAAGGAGAATAAATAGAGAATGAAAAATTTGTTCTTCTGAAACAAAATATTGGTGCTAACTTGGAAGAAAAATCTGTTCCAAGGTGACTTATTCTTTTCACTAAGACATAGAGTGATTGAGTAAGCCCTGGGTATATAATTAAAATATGTAGAAAAAGGGTATTTCTTGAAGTAATTACAAATAATTTTCCTTTAAATTCTTGCTAAGAAGGACTATTCTAAGCTCTTCAGCCTTCTCCGATTCCTTTAATATAGACTTGGCAAGGCCTGAATATGTAAACGATAGGTCTTGTAAAATGATGGAAATTCCGCAAACCACTATGAATTGCCCAACTGTTTCTCTGTATCATGCAGTTTACCAGTCTGTCACATAATTTGGTGGTTTTTTTTGTTTGTTTGTGTTTGTTTTGTTTTGAGAGAGAGAGCAAGTGTGCAAGCAGGAACGGCGGGTGTGTGTTGGGGGGGCGTATGGATGGAGGGCAGAGGGAGAAGGAGAGAGAGAATCTTAAGCAGGCTCCATGCCCAGCTTGAAACCCAATGTGGGGCTTGATTTCATAACCCTGAGATCACGACCTGAGCCAAAATCAAGAGTTGGACTCTCAACAGACTGAGCCACCAAAGAGTCCCAGTTGAATGGGAAATTCTTAAAGTAACTTACAATGTTTAGGGAAAGGCAGCAGGAAAGTGAAATATGCTGACCCTGATGTGTCTCTATGCATAACTGTTTTGTTCTTTTTTTTATCAAGGTACAATTAACATATAACATTACAGTACACAATAGTTTTATATTTTAATTAATATCAATTCAAACAATGTATAAGCTTTTGATTTTGGACTTGTTTGAATGTGTGGATATCATTATCACCTTTTTTTTTTTTTAATTACTGGTTTGGTCAAAGATTTTTTTCCTGGAGCAAAAGTTTTACCCCAGTGTTGTTGTGTTAAGATTTTATGTATTTATTTGACAGAGAGAGAGAGATAGTGAGAGAGGGAACACAGAAGGGGGAGTGAGAGAGGGAGAAGCAGGCTTCCTTCCTGCCAAGCAGGGAGCCTGATACAGGGCTTGGTCCCAGGACCCCAGGATCATGAGCTGAGCTGAAGGCAGAAGTTTCACGACTGAGCCACCCAGGTGCCCCCTCAATGTTGGTTTTATTAAAAGGTGGTATAAACTTGTTTGCTGGGGGTGACTGGCTTGTTCAGTTAATGGAATGTGTGATTCTTGATCTCAGGGTCATGAATTCAAACCACATTAGGTTTAGAGGTTACTTGGAAATAAAACCTTTTTCTTTTTAAAGATGAAAATAAATACATTTAAAGGACTCCATCAAAGAGACCATAGACAGGGGTGCCTGGGTGGCTCACTGGGTTAAGCCTCTGCCTTCAGCTCAGGTCATGATCTCAGGGTCTTGAGATCAAATCAAGCCCCGCATTGGGCTCTCTACTCAGCAGGGAGCCTGGTTCTCCCTGCCTCTTTGCCTACTTGTGATCTCTGTCTGTCAAATAAATAAATAAAATCTTTAAAAAAAGAGAGAGACTATAGACAATCCCCCAAATTCCTTTCAGTCTATGTACGATTAAAGATTTTTAAAGAGATGATAAATCTATCCATATTCAGTATCTGAAAAATCTATTACAAAACTTGAAGAAAGTCTTAAAGAGTTACTAATGACGTTGCTGCTGATATATTTTTTAAGAACACTGCTTTATTTCGAGCAAATGAGTGATTTTTTAAAAACCTCCGAATTAGATTACAAACAAAACAGTATCAGCCCGCTCTGAAATTACTTTTTCATATTTTAGTTATAATTAATTCTCATCAGTGGATCCAAAACAATCTCTAAGTTTTCTGTCATTAAAAAAAAAAAAATTTAGCAACCTCAAACTGACAAAAATGTACAAATTAGGAAGCATTTTTTCCCAGAACCATTCGAAAATAAGTTGCCAACATAATGTCTTATCATGCCTAAATATTTATCATATATTTTATAAATAAAAGCATTTTCCTACGGGCGTTTCCTATGGGCATTTCCATTGCCATGGGTTTTAACTGTACCTGGGCCTTTCGGTGGACAGATTTAAGGAATATATGTGTGTATACATACATCCATGTCCCTTGGTGACCATCAGCACATACCACAGCCCTCTCCCCCACACAGAAGTCCTTCTCACCCGACTCAGACCCTAGTGCCCTTGGTTGGGCCACCTCCTGCATGTGTGTTCTCCTCCTCCTCCTTGGACGTGGATACCCCACACTAGGCAGCCTTCTTATACAGATGCTCCTCACCCTTGTTAGGCTCTGACACTCCTCACAGGCCAGTCCTGCTATGTGTGGCACTCCCCTCAAGCTCCAACATACAGTGCTTGGGCTACCACTGCTGCCTCCTTACCTGAAGGTCTTCCTCACCCATCTTGGGGTCTGACACCCTACTTTGGTCCACCATAGCTACCCTTTGGCCCCACCTAATGGTTTTCATTCTGATTTGTTTGGTAAGGGAAAAAGGAAGAGGAAGAGCTCAACATTTTTTTCTTGAAATTTATTTTACTTTCTGTGTGTCCTCTAGAATGTAATCAAAAGACCTCTGGCAAGCCGGTGTCCTTAGTCACCCAGCATCTCTTCCCCCTTGTTTTGGGGGGCATGCCCTGGTGTGTACTCTGGTGAAATACCCTCTTCCACTCTCAGTACATGTGTTTTAGGCAAGACTGATTTCACCCCTTGCTTCAGTGATGGGCCCGTGACTCAATCCTGGCCAGCTGACCACATGTTTTTGGCTCTCGTAGATAGCATTACATTTTACCCTGTTGCTTAAACCAACCAACCAACCAAATAAACAAAAACCACACACACACACACACATACACACACATCACATATTCATCCATGACTTACTTTTCTCTCTCGTACCTCATCTCAGATTAATAATCGTCTTCTTTCAAAACATATACCACATACATAACTATTTCTGCCATGGACAGAGGGACCCTACCCCAAACCATTCTCATTTTTCACCTGATCTCCTGCCTCCAGTCTGTTCCACTATAATCATCACAGAGTAGCCAAAATGAGTCTTTCTCTCTCTCTCTCTCTCTCTTTTTTTTTGCCAAAATGAGTCTTAAACTTTAAGAAAAATGATGTCACTTCTCTGCTTAACAGACATCATTGGCTTTCTCTTATACCAAGAACAATATCCGATGTCCTTCCACTGTTGCCAGCTAGGGCTTGTATCAGGACCTATGTCACCTGAGGAACTCATAAAACTAGGGAAGCCAGCACCCACCCCAGGAGATTCTGATTTAATTGATGTGATGTGGCCTCGATAGTGAATTCTTTTAGAAAGCTCTACAGTGATTCTAACATGCAGCAGGAAATGAGAACCACTGCCTACAGGATCTGGCCCTGGCTACCTGTCAGACCTCATACATATCACTGTTACCAAGGCTCACTCCAGCTGTCTGGGCCTCTCTGCTGTTCCTGGAGCGTGCCAGGCGTGAACCCACCCCAGGGGCTTTACATGGCTGGATGCAGTGACTTCGGACACTAGCTGCCTGGAGTTAAGTAAAACTTCACAGGTTAAGGGCAGGGTCCTCTGTAAGGCCACCCTCACTTCAGGCAACAGCCGTCAGCTCAGGCAGTCCCCGATTCCTATACTGCTGACCAACTGGCTACAAGTTCAGTGGTCATCCTATTCCTTCCCATTTGATAATTCACTAGTATGACCACAGAACTCAGGCAAGCCATTATGATTACAGTTTATTATAACAAAAAACAAACAAATGGAGTCCAAACAGAAGAGAAGGCAGGGTCTCAAATGCAAAACTTCAGTGTCCTGTCCCTACATAGTCCAGATGCATTAACTATTCGGCACCCTGCAGTTAAGGTTACCCACAGAATATTGATCACTAGGGGTGCTCACTCAAGCTTCGTTGTCTCGGGTTTTCACTGGGATTTCATTATGTAGATATGATTGATTGAGTCATTAGCCATATGATTAAACTCAGTCTCCAGACTGCCTTCCCTCTGTGGTGATCAAGCTGGTATCCGGGCTGAACTTCATAATCCTCTAATCACCCGGTTGGTCTTTTTGACTTGGCCAGCCCCTATCCGGAGTCATTTCCATAGCCTAAACTATCAAGGGGCCCAGTAGGAGTCACCTCGTTAGCAGAAACCATCAGGGTCCATTGTGAATAGCAAAAATATTCTTATTACTCAGGAAATTCCAAGGATTTAGAGGTTACCTCCTAGGAGGCAGAGACAAAGTCCAGCCAAATTCTTTCTTATAGGGCACTGGGTAAAGACATACTTGGCCCAGTCTACACTGGGCATTTTGGTTACATGATCTAATAAAACTCTTGTTTGTTCAAGCCAGACTGAGTTGCATTTTCTGTCACTATTAAAAGTCCTTAGTGACACACAAATCAATTGGTTTTCCTGACTCCTCTGTCTTCCCACTAGTTTGTATCCTAAGTAATTCTCTGTTGGATCAATCTTCCTAAACAGCAGTTCTGATCTTGTCATTCTATTGTTGAAAATCCTCCATCAACAAGTTACTTGAAGTGTTTTTTTCTTTATCTACTAGTCCAAAATATTTAGTTGACATTCAAGGCCTACATCATCTGACTCTGATTTCCTTAATCTCTCACAGCTAACCTTTGGATATACACTGTATTTTTTTTCCCCCAAGTAATACCTATTTTTAAAAAAGTTTTTATTTACATTCTAGTTAGTTAACATACAGTGTGATATTTGTTTCAGGTGTACGATGTAGTGATTCAACGCTCCCATACAACCTCTGGTGCTCATCACAAGGGCCTTCCTTAATCCCCATCACCTGTTTAACCCATTCCCCTCCCTCCCCACCTCCCCTTTAGTGACCATCAGCGTGTTCTCTGTAGTTAAGAGCTTGTTTCTTGGTAGATGTGCACTTTTAAACCGAAATGGACTACTTGCCTTTTCTGGAATGCTTTTTGCATTTTCCCATTCTGTACCTTTGTCAGATCATCCCGTTTGTTTGGGAAGTGCATCCTCTTCTTTCTACTTGCCAAATGGTACTTAGGAAACTCTTCCATGAATGGTTCTCTAATAATCCCAGCTGTAAATAATTTCTCAGTATAAATTCTTCAGTAGTGAGCACTGTCTTTGTGCTTCTCTAATAACGCCTGCCACATACTGTTTATTATTAATATCCATCCTTTACTGATATATGCACACTTACATAATATTAATTAAATGAATATTTAATTAGTTTTTACAATGTTCTAAGAATATAAATATGAATAATTAGCTTGGGTCTCAAAGCAACTAATTAGTGAAAGAGGATCATATATCTTTTATCAACTGGCTTTATTAACCTCCAAATATCTTATCTCCAATATCCTGCCTATTCTCTCCTTCTGTAATTCCTGTTAGGTGGAAGTAGGACCTTTAAATTTATACTCTTTGCCTTTTTCATATTTTTTATTTCTTTATGTTTGTCCTACATTCAGGAAAATTTGCTCAAATCTATTTTCAAGTTTACTAATTCCTCCTTCAGCTGGTTCTAATCTGCTGTTTAACTCATTTATCCAGTAGTAAATCTAAATGACTATTCATTTCTAAAAATTCGAATTCATTCTTTTAAAATTTGGAGTTTTTTCTTGGAACACTGACAAAAAATAAAATGAAATTTAAAAATTAAAATAAAAATTTGAAGTTTTTTTTCCACAGTAAATTGTCATTTATTTTTTTCAGAGCCTTTTACATTTTCAAATTTTAAAACATATATGGTCTCTTTTAGATTGTTTCTTTATATATCGAATATTGAGATGAAAAATATTATGTCTGATTCTCATATGCTCTTTGTGAATTTTTATTATGAGTTTCCCTTCAAAGAGGCTCACTTTTGTCTGTGGTTATCTCATACTGCATGGATAGCAGAATTTAATATTAACCCCCTCCAGGTATCTCAGGCAACCTAGGACCAAGACCGTGATAATTTTTAGGCTTGTTGTTTCCTGCAGGACCTGGTAAAGTAAATTCAGACTACACACCAACTAAAGCAATAGGCTTGGAATTTTTATTTCTCTGAGAAGGCTCATTTCTCCACCCCCTGCACAGTTTTGTCATTTTTTGATCTTGTTGGCTAAAGTTTTTGGTCCTATTTGGCTGGGATTGTAGCTTTGGATAGTCCTGGCCTTAAATAGGCATCTCTGTCCCTATTTTCCCTCAGGTGGGCATAAGAAGGCTTCTGTTCCTAATAGGCGTTAAAACCCTGGTTGTTACCAAATCAATACCACGGTTTTCATCAACTTACCAAGATTACTGCAGCCTCAATTCTCATATTTATCATTCTGGCTTTTAATTCCCTCTGTGTTTTGGCACTTAAAGATTCCCTTTCTGTCAGCTACAAATTAACTTTTTAAAAAATTTGGTTATTTTTTAATCCAGTGCTCCTAAGGGCTTCAAGTTAGAAGGTTTCCATGTTACCAGTCAACCAGATTGCTAGAACCACAATAAAAATAGATATGTATCCAGCTACATAGTGTCTACCACACCAGAAGACAGCCTAATAGATGTCATAATAAGGAAGTGAAGGAAATCCTATGGAACTTCATAAAAGATAGTAATTAATTGTGATTTCAGGGTTTGAGAAAGTCTTGGTTGAGTAACTGTTTTAGGCCCTTCAGGCAGCTATAACAAAATACCACAGACTGGGTAGCTTATAAACAACAGGAAGTGCTTATAGTTCTAGAGGCTGAAAGTCTGAGATCAGGGTGCCAGCATGGTCAGTGAGACCTTTAAATCTATTCTCGAAGTTGCTGGTCTCTTGGGCTAAATAGAAAGCCATTGCCTAGAAGTTCCTTTTTAAGATTCCAGTTTTCAAAAGCTCTCTCTGTATGAAGGCTTTAGTTTCTAAAAATAAAGTCAGAAAACTGTTCCTTGGAGGAAACATTTAGCAACAACCACCACAAAAGTTTGAGAAGGAAACTCATCGTTCAATAAAAGGAAGGACCAAAATCTAGCTTTATTCTGTTTTTTTAAAATTTATTTTACTTGCTGAGTTTTCCAAAACTACTTAGATGGAAACAAAAGGGAAATGAAACAGTCAAGAGTATTTCAGTTTGTATTTTAATTAAAAGAACAGCTCACCAATAGTGCATCATTTGGGAATAATTTTTTTTTTAAAAGGGTAAAAGTAAAAAGTCATTGTGGTGCCTGGCTGGTTCAATCCATCAAGCAGGGGACTCGATCTTGGGATTGTGAGTTGGAGCCCCATGCTGGGTGTAGACATTACTTAAAAAATAAAATCTTAAAGAAAAAAAAAAAAGAAAGAAAGAAAAAAGCCAGTGTGGTTCATTTTCATGACATCCACACTGCATTCATTCATTGATTCATTCTTTTATTTATTAAATATTTGTTGAACATCTGTGTCAGACATCATACTAGGCTTTAAACTAGGGTGTAACTTAACTAGTAATGCCATCACGATCATTCGACATGGTAAATTCATTCTTTCCTTCTGTGTGACTGGCATTGTGGACTGGCTAACTAAACTTTTATTTGATCATTCTTGCAGTGGGTCTTTTTCTACTGCACAGTTTGGAAAGCTGAAAATGTCATTTTTCATGATTGGTTCCTCCAGTTTGGCACATCTGCATGAGATTTTCAAGGGCAGAAGTGAAGTGAAAGCCATTTTCCTGACTTTTGCTTTATTCCATTGGCAAACTAGGTCATGAAATGTCATGAAATGTGAAAAATTTGGGTAGTAATGTATCCAAGTCCATTACCTAGCTTTCTGTGTATCGAGAGGAGTTGCTCGGGAGAGGAAGCAATGCTTAGCTTCTTTGTTCCCACTTCCTAATTTCTCCACTATAGCTGTGACCATATGTTCTTGAACCCAATCATTAAAATGATAGCTTCAGAGGAATAGCATCCCAGGGAGTCAGTTCCAAGGAGTGGTTCTAGGATTCATTTCTATAGACCACGCTCTGCCAATCAACACTTTATTATTTACTGCCGACCAACATTTTATTAGCACCTAATTCCTTGTGTTAACTCCCTCTTTGTTTAAAATATAAAGTGTGGATTCTGTTTCTTGCACCATATCATACCCAACACACCCTCTGATGTTATTAGGGGTAATACTAGAACTCTTAGAGATGCAATACTTAGAGTTGTGTATAACTGATCCCTGTATATTTAGTTTCTATTTTCTTACCAAATATTGCAGTGAAAATTAGAACATACAGGGGCACCAGGGGATGGCTCAGTTGGTTACACCTTTGCCTTCGGCTCAGGTCATGATCCCAGGGGTCCTGAGATCGAGCCCCAAATCAGGCTGCTGGCTCAGTGGGAAGCCTGCTTCTCCCTCTCCCTCTGCCTGCAGCTTCCCCTGCTTATCCTCTCTAAATAAATAAATAAATAAAATCTTTAACAACAACAAAAAAAGAAAATTAGAATATATATATATTAGGAAGTCACTATTGGCCATATGCTGTCAAGGTTAAGAGCACAGATCCCAAGTCAGATAACCCGAAGTTCCCGAGAGAATATAAGCTTCTTGAAAGCTGGGATATTGATTTACCATGGATTCCTCAGGTGCTAGAACAGCCCCTGGCACACCCATTTGTGTTTACCTGTGGAACACAAATAGGCAGGTACACAGCTCTTTTGCCAGCCTAGCTCAAGAAAAATACAATGTTCTCATTGTTTGGTGAGAGCTGTGGTCATGCATCTCCTGATGATCCATGGATAGCCGTTGGCCCACCACAAGTATTCCAAAGGGTTTTTTATTTATTCCAAAGTATTTTTTCATCAACTAAAATAGCTTCCCAGCATAATGTAAAGATTTGGAGTATGACAAGTAAATGGGTCCCATATTAGCCATGTGACTTCGACAAGTTATCACACTTCTCCAAGCTTCAGTTCCTTATGTGCCAAAGGGGGAAAGTAGTGGTCAGCAGGCAGTTGTGAAGATTAAATTTATGAATGAAAAACGTAGGTTCTCCCCTGACTTTTCCACCTTACAAATGAACCCAGTAATTTGTGCTTTCCTCCATCTCCTCTCTGAGAATCTTTAATCATTTCCTGAACTTCATGTCACTGCTTTGTGCAGTATGTCATTCATGTGAGATTTCTCTGCATTACTCCTTGAGCACTGAGTATTGCAAAATATCATGGTAGAGGCAACAAGGCACACAAGATGAATAATACATAGGTATTTATTTATAATAAAATATAACAGTATTTAGGTGAGTTATATGAAATTTTTGTTTCTGTAAGTCAAAAATGGTCAAATTGTTCCAATATCATATGGCTGAATTTACCTACTCTTGAAGTGCTCACAATCCACTGATATACACCTAAGTCCTTAGGGAGGGTACCACGGAATTACCCACAATGTGTTATGTGGATAAAAGAGGCAGGCTAGTGATGGGGGGGAGTTATGAGAACATTTTTGTGGACTAGATGGAGTTTACCAGGGCCTGAAATTACTAGGAAAGGGATATGTCAATCTTATAATGTAGAAGCCCAGTGACTAGTCCACTGCTCATTGATTTAGAAGAGCAGCTGCCAACAAGTGAAATCAGTGGGTTTATTTTGGAAGGGCTAAAGGCATTTCAATTGGGTTAAGGAGACAGAGCCAATTTTCCTCAAGGAGAAGTGAGACACGCATGGTGAGAGCACTGAGGCCTCCAGAGAACGTGTATGTCTTATTATTTGTTTGTATCTTACTTTGAACAAGAATTTAATAATGAGAAGATAGGGTGGTGGACTCCAACTTTTAAAATTAAGGCCTGTAAATTACACAGCTACTTTTAAAAATTCACAGTAAAACATACATGAAAAAATTTGCCATTTCAGCCAATTTTTTAAAGATTTCTTTATTTGAGAGAATGAGAGAATCCCAAGCAGACTCCCTGCTGAGCACAGAGCCCAATGTGGGGCTTGATCTCAGGACTCTGAGCCGAAATCAGTCTGATACTTAACTGACTGGCCACCCAGGTCCCTCCCCATTTCAATCATTTTTAAGTGTATAATTCAGTGGCATTAAATATATTCACATTGATTTTTTT
This sequence comes from Mustela nigripes, assembly GCF_022355385.1. NCBI lineage: Eukaryota > Metazoa > Chordata > Mammalia > Carnivora > Mustelidae > Mustela > Mustela nigripes. The sequence goes on along the minus strand of NC_081557.1, from coordinate 128,722,737 downwards.
AAACTTTTTTTTAGAGAGAGAAAGAGAGCAGGGGGGAGGGGCAGAGGGCGAAGGAAAGAAAGACTCTCAAGCAGACCCCAGACCCAGCACAGAGCCTGACATGAGACTGGATCTCACAACCCTGAGATCACGACCTGAGCTGAAATCAAGATCTGATGCTTGACTGCCTGAGCCACCCAGGTGCCCCTATATATTCACACTGTTATGCAACGATTACCACAATCCATCTCCAGAACTTCTTACATCATTTCAAACTGAAACACCATACCAATGAAACAACAACTCCTCATTCTCCCCTCTCCTCAGCCCTTGGCAATCACCATTCCCCTTTCTGTCTCAATGAATTTGGCTACTCTAGACACCTCACATAAGTGGAATCATAGAGTATGTGTCATTTTGTGTCTATACATTTAGTATGACTTTAAAGTTCATCCGTGTTGGAGCATGTGTCTGAATGTCCTTCCTTTTTAAGGCTGAGTAACATTCCATTGTCTGTATAGACCACATTTTGCTTATCTATTGCTGTATCAGTGGACATTCAGATTATTTCCTCTTTTTGGTAGGAGCTAGTTTTAAGCCAATTTGAGCAGCATCAACTAGGCTAGCTTCAGACAGCTCTTCACCTGCCCTCCCTGGCTGGGAGGATGAGAAAGAAGCACCTATCACTTATCAGGTTCCCTGAGAAACTGGGTAGAGATCGCCAGATCTGCCTTGTCCCAGTCAGGGATGGAACCAGTGAGGGCGTGAGATGCTGGGCCCTAACCCATGTGTTCCATGTCTTTGTCCTAAGACTGACCTTGGAGATATTATTCCACCATCCTGGTCACATCCTACCCCCACCCCCCACCGCAGACCAGCAGACCCAGTATTCTCAGTTTTTCTGTAGTTTTTTGGACAAAAGCTTTATTACCCATGAGCCCACTTAAAAATCCCTTTTACAAATAAGGCCTCAAGGACAACGGTTTTTTTTTCCCAATTGGTAATAAGTGGCAGCTCAATAACTCCTCCTGCTTACCTCATACTTTGTTGCATCTTTTTTCTGGTGCCATCAGTCAGTCAGTTTCAGGAAGGGAAAGTCAGCAGAACCACATTCTAGAGGCCCACAAAGTGAGAAAGAGAGTTGCTTTTCTTTGTGTGTGTGTTTTTAAAAGATCTTATTTATTTATTAGAAAAAGAGATAGAGAGCAGGTGTGGGAGTGAGAGGCAGAAAGAGAGGGAGAAGCAGGCTCCCTGATGAGCAAGGACCCTGATGAGGGACATCATCCCAAAACCCTGGGATCATGACTTGAGCTGAATGCAGACGTTTAACCAACTGAGCCACTCAGGCGCCCAAGGGTTGCCTTTCTTGTTTATTTCTATTACCTCTTATTTTTAACCTGGTAGGTAAAGTCCTCTTGCTCCTTCCCCCAGAGAATAAGATGGTAAGATTTTTCACTTGGTTTTGCAAAAACATGTTGATATGACATATCTTCTAATTACTGCTTCACTATCAGGGTATCATAAAGGCTGCTTCAAAGACCAAGCAAAAATAGATTTTGAGGAGTATAACACCCATGCTCTTTTAGTACATCTGTAATTATTGTGTACATTCTAATTACAATGTGCTTCTTACCTAGATATTCTTGCTCAAGGAAAACAACAACAACTACAACAAAAAACTAAACACAACAAAAAATCCAACTGTGCTTCTATTTTCAGTCAGTGTATTTATACTCTTAAGCCTAAACCTGCCTAGTGCTACCTGGGCTCTGCCATCCATACTTTTTCTAGCAGCCACACTAGGTGACTTGAGTATGCAAACTGACAGCACAGTATAATTGCAAGCTGAAATCAGATAAGATTTTTCATGCAAGATCTCAAATGTTAGAGTCTTAATTAACCCTTTGACTCTGAAGCAAAGAGACTCTCCACCCATCTGGGCTAACTTTTACCCTCACTTCTTAGCCTGTTTCTCTGGGGTGTGAGCACTTGGAGGGTGGATAAAAGACTCATGGGAGTCAAATGCACTCACACTACACTGTTTCCATCTAATTAGAATTAAATCAGTAATCTCACTGGCTAAATTTTCAAAAAATAAGCAGTGAAAGTCAGAAGTTATTTTATTTTTTTAAAGATTAATTATTTGAGAGAGAGAAAGAGAGAGAGAGACAGCACAAGCAGGAGGGGCAGAGGGAGAGGGAGAGAGAATTTCAAGTGGATTCCACACTGAGCACTGAGCCCAGTGGGGTTATCCCAGGACCCTGAGATCACAACCTGAGTGGAAACCAAGAGTCAGACTCTTAATCACCAGGAGCTCCAAAAATTATTTTAAAAATTGCTTCTAGGGATGTCTGGGTGGCTCAGTTGGTTAAGTGTCTGTCTTCGGCTCAGGTCATGATCTCAGGGTCCTGGGATTGAGACCCGAATCAGGCTTTGCTCAGTGGGGAGTCTGCTCTTCCTGGTTCCTCTGCTCCTTCCCCCTGCTTGCACGCTCTCTCTGTCCATCAAATAAATAAATAAATAAATAAATAAATAAAATTTCTTCTATATTTTAATGTTTCCCTCATGAAATGTATAGCATTTTATTAAAAAAAAAACTAGTCAAAGCTGGCAACATCTATACTCCCTAACGTTTCTGATACCTTGAGTGTGTTGGAAACTGTGGGACTAATTAAATTAAATATAAGTAGAGACAAAGTATTTGGAGTCATAATTTTGTTTCATGTCTTGACAAACATAAATGATGGGAAGGGTGTGGGAGTAGGAACCAGAAGCAGAGAAGCATAACCTTGGCTCCAGAACCAAGGACTACTGATATCTGGGTTTCAGCAACTCTGTGTGGGTGATTATTCATTTACGGAGTTGGGAAAATCAGGGTAGCCGTTGTTTATTCTTTTAAGTTTTTGAAATCAAGAGTGCTGTGTTGGACAGGCTGCATTTGAGACACAACGTGTAGATGTGAAGTAGACATTTATAAACATAATTATGGAACTTACAGAAGTCAGGTCTGGGGATATAATTTCAGGAGTCATTAGAATATGGGTGATATTTAAAACTGGATTGTATGCATCCTCTTGGAGGGAGTGTGTTGCCAAAGAGGAGGACAGAAAAGAAGAAGGAGCCAGTGCAGTAAAAGGGGGATCAAAGGGATGTGGGTAATGGAGGCCAAGAGCGGAGTGTCTCAAGAGGGAAGGGCTGGTAAAGGGTGCCACGGGCTGGTCACAAATCAAAAAATATAAAATTGAAAATAGTTCTTGAGCTGTGGCAATTTGGAAGTTGGTGACTTTGACAAGAACAGCTTCAGGAGAGTTGGAGGCGGTAGGACATTGAGTGAAGGACGGTGTGAGGAATAGGAACATAAACAATTTTGGGGTTTTGGGGCAAGTTTCACAGTGAACATGTGGCAGAGACACTAGCTGCCCTTCTGCAATGCATTTCCCACTTTTATTTTAGAAACAGAGACTAGATTTTTTTTTTTTTTTAGGATTTTATTTTTTTATTTGACAGACAGAGATCACAAGCAGGCAGAGAAGCAGGCAGAGAGAGAGGAGGAAGCAGGTTCCCTGCTGAGCAGAGAGCCCCATGTGGGGCTTGATCCCAGGACCCTGGGATCATGACCCGAGCCGAAGGCAGAGGCTTTAACCCACTGAGCCACCCAGGCACCCCCAGAGACTCAAATTTTACCTAGACTTTGCTGTCTGGAATAAGGACTTCATTGACTAGTCTCCTTTGCAGCTGGGGACAGAGGTGTGGCCACGGGACAATGTTTTTGACAAAGTATTTCTAAACCCTCTTCTTAAAAGGAAGTTTCTTTTTTTAAATTAATTTATTTATTTTCAGCATAACAGTATTCATTATTTTTTCACCACACCCAGTGCTCCATGCAATCCGTGCCCTCTATAATACCCACCACCTGGTACCCCGACCTCCCCCCCCCCCCCCCGCCACTTCAAACCCCTCAGATTGTTTTTCAGAGTCCATAGTCTCTCATGATTCACCTCCCCTTCCAATTTACCCCAACTCCCTTCTACTCTCTAACACCCCTTGTCCTCCATGCTATTTGTTATGCTCCACAAATAAGTGAAACCATATGATAATTGACTTATTTCACTCAGCATAATCTCTTCCAGTCCCGTCCATGTTGCTACAAAAGTTGGGTATTCATCCTTTCTGATGGAGGCATAATACTCCATAGTGTATATGAACCACATTTTCCTTATCCATTCGTCTGTTGAAGGACATCTTGGTTCTTTCCATAGTTTGGCGACCGTGGCCATTGCTGCTATAAACATTGGGGTACAGATGGCCCTTCTTTTCACGACATCTATATCTTTGGGGTAAATACCCAGGAGTGCAATTGCAGGGTCATAGGGAAGTTCTATTTTTAATTTCTTGAGGAATATCTCCACACTGCTCTCCAAAGAGGCTGTACCAACTTGCATTCCCACCAACAGTATAAGAGGGTTCCCGTTTCTCCACATTCCCTCCAACACATGTTTCCTGTCTTGCTAATTTTGGCCATTCTAACTGGTGTAAGGTGATATCTCAATGTGGTTTTAATTTGAATCTCCCTGAGGGCTAGTGATGATGAACATTTTTTTTCATGTGTCTGAGAGCCATTTGTATGTCTTGATTGGAGAAGTGTCTGTTCATATCTTCTGCCCATTTTTTGATATGATTGCCTGTTTTGTGTGTGTTGAGTTTGAGGAGTACATTATAGATCCTGGATATCCACCTTTTGTCTGTACTGTCATTTGCAAGTATCTTCTCCCATTCCGTGGGTTGCCTCTTTGTTTTTTTTGACTGTTTCCTTTGCTGTCCAGAAGCTTAAAAGTAAGTTTCTTAAAAGGAAGCTGGGAGGAACATCACCCTTGTCCTTCCCACCTTCTCCTGCTGCCTGTAATGTGGGATGTGATGACTGGTACCTCAACAGTAGCCATGAGGTAACTCCGAACGTGGCCTTGAAATCCAATGCAGGACAAAAATGAAACATGGTTTCTTATGACTCAATGAATCATTTACCTTTGTACTTCTTTACTGAGAGAGAGAAAAAAAAATCTACATGGTTAAATCATTATTCCCCCCCCCTTACATTGACCAAATCTATTCCTAATTGACACAGAATCTAAGCAGATTAAGTGGGTGGTAGGTTGGAGATAGATGTGAGGTCAGTAGATGTTTTGTTTGTATGTTTCTAAGTTGAATGATTCACTGAGTAGGAAGTAGATACTAGATCAATTATTTGGGAAAACTTCCACAGTTATTCATCATCCCTGGTGTAAAATGCCATTCAAGTTTTTGTTTCCATTTTTAGATTTAGTATATCAGTCAGGGATCTTGTTTGCAAGCAGTAGAAACTGACTCTAGCTGATGTAAATGGAAAAGGAAATTATTGCAGCCAGTCAGTGTCTAACCAAATTGTGGATGGCTAGAGAGTCAGGCTTGGACAAGAGGCAGAATGAGAGAGGCAGCACAAGGCACCACAGATACAATCATGCCACGGTGTCAGTCTGTTAGGGACACAAATGCCATCACCAATGAGCTCTGGATGCCTCTTCAGCCCATGCCTGCCTCCCTCACCAAGGATGGATGCTTTTGCCAAAAAAAGATTCTTCACCACCCTCCCCTCTTTCTTTGTATCATAAGTACCTTATTCAAAATCTGTGCTGGGATAACTGAGTGACTGATCTACCTGTGTGCCCAACTCCTAGCTGCAAGGGAGGCTGGGAAGCAATCGACTTCTAGAGTGAGAGGCACCTCCAGAAAAACTCATATGGGAGTTCAGATGTGAGGTGGACAAAAGAAATAATTAAAAATGCTACCATACATCTATTATGTTTAGTTTCTCAAATATAACTTTTTTTTTTTTTTTAAGATTTACTTTTAGGTATTCTCTACGCCCAACATGGGGCTCCAACCCATAACTCTGAGATTGAGAGTTGCCTGTTCCACCTACTGAACCAGCCAGGTGCCCCTCTTACCTACTCTTTAATTTGAATATTAACTTTTTAATTTTGCAAGACTTGAGTAGGATGCCTGGGTGGCTCAGTTGGTTGAGCAGCTCCCTTCAACTCAGGTCATGATCCTGGGGTCCTGGGATAAAGTCCTGTGTCAGGCTCCCTGCTCAGTGGAGAACCTGCTTCTCCTTCTCCCTCTGCTGCTCCCCTGCATCCTGCTTATGCTCTCTCTCTCAAATAAATAAATAAAATCTTTATTAAAAAATAAGACTGAAATATGATTGTACATGTCTTTTGAGTGCAGGGTAATGTCTGTTGCTGGGAAGAACAATGGACAAATTCATCTATTTTTTAAAAATCCTTTCAATATTAACAATTTACCATTTGTTGAGTATTTACTATGTGTTAGCATATATGTGTTGGTATATACATTTTCTTTTTATTTTAAAGATTTATTTATTTGAGAGAGAGAGAGTGTGTGTGTATGTGTGTTTGTGTGTATGTGTGTGTTTGTGTGTATAAGCTGAGAGAGGGGTAGAGGGAGAAGGAGAGAAGCAGACTCCTGTACTCAGAGCCAGCTGGACTGGGGCTCCATCCCATGACCCTGAGGTCATGACCTGAGCCAAAATCAAGAGTTGGATGCTTAAACCAACTGAGCCACCCAGACACCCCTATACATTTTCTTATCTAGACCTCACAACAAATCTTCAAGTCAACCCCACTCTACAGATAAGAAAATTGAAGCTCAGAGAAGCCAAGTAACTTGGTAAAGGTCATGCAGCTAGTAAATGCCATAACTAAAATTTTAATGGAGGAAAATCTGGGTACAATTTAGCAATGAGTGTTGTAGGGGATTTAGGAGCTCTAAAACCTTATTCAGGTCAATTCACTTCAAGGACAATCCTAATTTATGTAGTAAGCTGGGAGACTCTAGATGCTAGCTAGATTTCTACATGATTTAAGTAAATGTCCATATGATTAATATGTTATATGGAATATGGTGATCAACAACAAATATGGCTTGACAGTTTGTCCTTAGTTATTGAAATATCTCCAGCTCTGTGTTGATAGATGTGACAGTTTCCACATACCTCAAGCAGAAGATCTATTTGGGAAAAGTGGGTTTGGCCCAAATTATCTAGATTGCATGTTTATGCTCATCAAATTTGTCCACTTAGCTTATTAGTGGGTCAAACAATTAGTAATATAAATAATCAAGTTTCTAGTTTAATTAGAGTTCTGTCCAAATATACGAAGATCAGAACCGACTAGAAATTAGTCCTATTTAAGTGCAAATTGACATCTTGTTTTACATTCTGATTAGAAATATTATATAATCTCCATGTTCAGATTTTTGTGTCCTACAGTAGAACCTGATAATATGAATCATCATATTGGATAATATTAGCCTCATGAATTAAAACATTTTTTCCTACTAAAGGAAATAAAGACAGAAGTACATTAATTCCCATTCTATAATGACACAAAGGGAAACACTTGCTGTTTGAGAAATTGAAAAGGAAATGGTCTCTGGAGAGAGATGAAAATGGAATTTGTAACCTTTTCAGAGGACATATTCCACCCCCCCCCCCCCCCCCCGCAAACCCTTCCTCTGATTTTCTGGGCTCTAATTCAATTGCGAGAGTGAAATCTATTGAAAGTGACTTTTTCTTGTCTGCATGGAGAGAAGAGGCACAGGTTACCAAGCCTCTGGAGGTGCTATCTGTGTCTTGGGCTAGAGAAGAGGTTCTTTACTCATCACCCTTGGGAGTTTCTGTGGGTCTGTGGAGGCCCTGAAATCACACATAAAATGCATTTAGGAATTTGAGGGTGTGTTTGTGGGAAGAGGTTCCCTAGTTTTAATTATTGAGTCAGAGGGGTTGTGACCCTAATAGGATCACAAAGCCTGCTCTTCAGTAAGGTTCCTAGCACCTGAACACCAAAGCTAATGTCTGGGCCTCAAGTCAAAAGGCTTGTTTTGGTGCTGAGTTAGCTTCAGTATGGTATTATTCGTCATTACAAATAAACATATTGCTTTCAAGTATGTTAATATAGATAAGGCATTTAAAGAGATTTTTACAGTTTCCAGGTCACTGTTATCTGTATTTGCTCATTTAAAAATCACAATAATCCTGTGCTAAGGCTGGATCATTAATATTATCTTCATTTTACAGGTAAGCAAATAAAAGCCCAGAGGGAGCAAAAGCAACAACTTGCTCTAGATGATTAAAAGATCCACAGGGATGAGTTTCTTTCCTTCAAGGGATTGGCATAGGAGTGGATCTCTGATTCACACTGGGTCAATCAGAGGTTCTCCGTGAACATTTGGAAATGTGGCCCCAAATCGAATTGTTTGCCCAATTTGGTTCTGGGGTTTGTGTCTTCTGCCTGTCATCCATACAAGCAGGGGAAGGGGGAGAGGGGAGCAGAGAGAGGAGAAGAGGGGGCGGGGAGAGAGAGAAAGGAGGGAGGGGAGGGGGAGGGCAGAGACAGAGAACGGACTTCAAGCTCTCTGTTAGCCCTGGGTCCCTGAGACAGGCTTGCGTCTCTGACAGCACTTGGAGCAGAAGCTGGATACACTAGAGAAGATACGTTTTAATTTTTATTGGAATATAATGTTTGAAAGTGAAGCGAAGAACTTATGAAACATAACTGATAGAAATAGGGGTCCTACTTGATCCAGTGTTTGCAAGAATCATAAAATAACATGCAAAAGATAATTTAAAGGGAATTTCAATCTCATCTTGGGTCTGTTGAGGATCCATTTACCACCCATAAGAACAGTTCTTAAAAAGCCATTTTTGGGATGCCTGGGTGTGGCTCAGTCATTGAGCGTCTGCTTTCGGCTCAGGTCATGGTCCCAGGATCCTGGGATCAAACCCCCATCTGGCTCCCTGCTCTGTGGGAAGCCTGTTTTTCCCTTTCCTACTCCCCCTGCTTGTGTTCCAACTCTGTGTGTTTCTCTCTCTGTTTAAAAAAAAAAAAAAAAAAGCCATTTTCATCTGACCACTGGTTTCCCTTGTCTCTTTTGGAACTACTCAAATGACAAATTTAAAAACGCTCCCTTACACTTCAACATGTATGGATTTATATATCATTGTTCTCATATTCCACCCCCAACACCCTATCTTTCCTCTCTTGTTCTTTCTTCTTACTGTCTTTATTGCCCATCACAATAAGTAAAAATAATAAGTAATACCTTCCCTGAAAACTTGGAAAGGGGTGGGGGAGATAGGAGGAATTTTGAGAAAAACTGGTAATATTTAAATGTAAAGAAAACTGGTAATATTTAAATGTAAAGAAATATCACCCCTGACACATACATTTATAATAATTTTCCTCTTTTTTTTTTGCCTAAACTGATATGACTGGTTTCTATTATTTCTTTAAAAAAGGAGTTCTAAGTATTATGTTCCTAGAGAGTGACAGAATTGAGGAGAGAACTCTGGCCTTTTGATTTAATATCTGCTGTTCTTTTTACATACCCTGGCTGTGTCTGCATAGATTTCTATTGCCAGAGAATTGAGGATTAAAGGCTGGGTACTGACTTTTGTTTTCCTTTAAGATTTTTTATTTATTTGAGTGTGTGTGTGTGTGAGAGAGAGAGAGAGAGAACAAGTTGGAGGGGCAGAAGGAGAGGGAGAGAGATTCCCAAGTAGACTCTGCACTGAGCACAAAGCCAGAGATCATGACCGAGCTGAAACCAAGAGTCAAAAGCTTAACCAACTGCACCACCCAGACGCCCCATGACTGGGTACTTCTTAAACATTTTTGTATGTCTTCTTGGTCTGTGAGTTCCATTAGGGCAGGTGTCATGTCTGTCTTATTCACTTCCGTGTTTTCGGTGTCTCACACAGTGTTGGTGTGTGAATAATTGTTGATGCTAAAGAAGTGAATGAATTAATAAAAGAATGAAAGAAGCTTTCATCTTCGATCATTTGGGGCACCTGGCTGGCTGAGTAGGAGGAGCACGTGACTCTCGATCTCAGGGTCATGAGTTTGAGCCCCACCTTGGGTGTAGAGCGTACTTAAATAAATAAAAAAATAAAAAATTATTATACTCTTATTTGCCTTGTGGAGTATCTTGACAGAAAAATGTAATAAATATAAACTATATTTACCATTGCTATTAAATTTATGCTGCCTTACAGAATAAAATATTAAATTTCTGTTAACTTTTCAGTATTTTTCCTGTTTTTTTCTTTCCTCTGTGTTTTATATCTCAAGGGAAACTTTTCCAATTAACTGTGATTTCTGTTGAAAGCTCTTTCCTCAAAGAGGGCAATCAGTCTTATCTTCAAGTTAAAGATTTTGTGTTACATGTTAACACAAAAGGGAGTGGAAGCTAATTTTGCTAATCAGAAACAGCTCTAGTTACACAGCTCAGGCCTAAAAATATGGGCTGGACTAGAGATATGGGAAAAGATTGATGAAACAATATTTCAAGCCATGTTTTCTACATATGTTGCAATGAATCTATATTTGTATTATGATGAATACAAATCATAATTGACTTGGTTGAAAGCCCGATGAGTGTGTTGTGTCATAGTGATAATTGCATTGGCCTGAGGGGGGAAAAAAAAACCCTTCCTTGGGGTTTGAAAAACCTTAACTGCCTGCTCTTATAGTCCAACATTTGTAGCAAAATCTACTTAACCTTAATATATACTTTATTCTATGAAACATCTTCCTAACCTGTACTCCCAAATGACCTGAATTTCTTCTCCCAGGGACTCAGGGCTTCCTGCTTCTTTCCCCAGCCACCATTAGATCTTAGATTCAGAAGAAGGTAGATATAATTTTCCAGGGGCAAGAAGGGATCATTCTAAGCACGGATTTCTTCTTGATATCTCCAATTGGGTTGAGGTGTTAGTATAGAGCAGAGAATGCTCTGGATTTGCCTCAAAACTTAACTCTAGCTTTAAGACCTTTAACAAGTTACTTACCTCCTTTGATCCTAAATTTCCTCAATTGTAAAATGGAAACAATGGCGCCTGTACAGGTTTATTACTGAGAGTAGTAACATGTTAAATACCTGACTCGTGGTAGACTTCCAGAAAGAATGCTTTCTCCTTTTCCTGCCTAGTGTCTCTTTCCCACTCAATTTTATCTCTCCATGAAGGAGAGCTCATGACTTTCACTAAATGGTCTGAGATTTTTCTCTGGAAAAATATTTTCCTTTGCCTCTGGGAAAGAACTACAGAAACTGCAGAGGCTTACCTTTTTGAACTTGTATCCACATCTCCAGGAGCACTGGGACTCCAAAGCCTGATGGGTTTGTAGGGAAAACATTAAGCTGAGAAATCTCTAACCACCTTTTTCTCAAGCCCTTGAATACTAAGTTATAGGCAGTCAGCAGTTTTGATATCTATTCTACTATTTTTTTTTCAGGTTTATTTATCTATCTAAGAGTTAGAGAGGGCATGCTCCAGCAGGAGGAGATGCAGAGGAAGGGAGTGAGAATCTTCAAGCAGGCTCCCTGCTGAGGTAGAGCCTGACATTGGCCTCAATCCCAGGACCCTGAGATCACGACCTTAGCTGAAACCAAGAGAGTTGGAGGCTTAACCGACTGCACCCAGGCGCCCATCTACTTTTCTTGTATAAGGAACTCATAAGGTAGCACAAAATCATGGGTTACACCAGGTGATGATACAGTCTTCAAATAAAAAGATGATCTTTGGGGCGCTTGGGTGGCTCAGCAGGTTAAAGCCTCTGTCTTTGGCTCGGGTCACGATCCCGGACTTCTGGGATCGAGCCCTATATCATCAGGCTCTCTGCTCAGCAGGGAGCCTACTTCCTCCTCTCTCTCTGCCAGCTTTTCTGCCTACTTGTGGTCTCTGTCTGTCAAATAAATGAATAAATTCTTTAAAAAAAGAAATGATCTTAAAATACTTTAATAATAATTTAGACTTGCATGTTAAGCTGATTTGCCCAAACCAGGATGAATTTTTAATAGAGAATGGATATTAGACCAATGAAAATTTAGCATTGTGTCAAAAAACTTCATTTAGATCATTTCACACACAGGAAAATTACTTTTTGGATGATTATGCCTTATTATATCTGTTGAGATATAAGCAAAAAGTTCTAACTTTAATTTGAATTATAGTCAGCAATTCTCTCAGATTCTATGATTCTTTGTAAAAGGGGAGGATTGAATCTCTGTAGAAATAAAGCCTCTTTTAATATCTGCAATACTGTTTTACATTTTATTTATTTTTTCTATTTGGGTAGCATGGCCAAAGGTGTCAGTTTGCCAAGGATGATCTCTTTTGGAGACAGTTGTTCTGATATAATTATTAACAGAATTTCTTTCCCCACCAAACATGGTTTGGACAATGAAATTTTATGAGTACACTGACCTGAGGGCATTACATTTGATATTTTTCCATTGGAATTTCAGAAGAAAAATTTGTAGTCTCAGTTTTTCCTTTATAACAGGAGTTCTGTGGATGGAAGTCATAATTTGGGAAAAAATTTATGCCTTTATTATATCTAACACTCATTACCTTTCAGTTATGGATTCAGGTAACAAATCACAGCACTATTAGTTCACCTGTGACTTTGTTACCAAGAAAAACCACAGATACTTTCATATCACATTATAGTTATTCCAGATATTGCAAAAGATCACTCCTTCCATTATTACTTTTATTTTTTTTTAAAGATTTTATTTTTAAGTAATCTAAATACCCAACGTGGGCTGGAGATTACAATTCTGAGATCAAGAGTTGCATGCTCCACCGACAGAGCCAGCCGGGCGCCCCACTCATTATTACTTTTAAATTAGATCACATGAGATCATTATCTTTGCATCTACAAATACTGTGCAATGTTGTAAGTCAGCTATTGGTCAAGCTTCGTACCTTCACTAAACCTGAAGTCACATATTCTCACAGCAGTAGCCCCCTGTAATAGCTTTACAGACATTTAGGCTATTTTGCAGGATTGTTCATCTACAACTGCTTGCTGGTCAATACAAGGAATTATTTCTTAAAATTTTGCAAACCTAGGCAGTTTAGATAAGAATTCTTTGTTCTCTATAAGGCAACAGGCTGTTTGAACATAGCACATAAGTCTTACTGTCACGTTAATGGATACTCTTGGAAATCTACAATCTTTCCAGCCTAAGCTGCTAATGTGGAACATCTTTGCCAACTGTCAATGCTGGAGGGAATGTTTTACTCTATAAAGATAAGATACAAAGTTCTTTGTCAGTCTCTTTGAAAAGAGAAACATCTGGAAACATTTCAGAAAGTTTTACAAATTATTTTATTTTGATGGCATCAAAGCTGAAACAGGAACCATCATTCCTTTTTCTTTTTGATATAAAGTATGTTAAGATGATGATCTAGCTAAAGAGAAATTCATTAGTCTTGGGTTAAAAACAAAACAATACAATTGCAATCTATTTAAGAAACCCTTGGAAAATTCAGGTGTTTCTTGATAGACACTATGCTTGTCTTATAAAGGAGCTATAAAACCTTTAATCTAGGGGCACCTGGGTGGCTCTGTTGGTTGAAAATCTACCTTCAGCTCAGGTCATGATCCCAGGGTCTTGGGATCCAGCCCTGCATCAGGCTTCCTGCTCAGCAGGGAGTCTGTTTCTCCCTCTCCCTCTCTCCCTCCCACTCATGCCTGCTCTCGTGCTCTTTCTCTCTCTCAAATAAGTGAATATAATCTTTTTTTTAAAGCTTTAATCTATTTTTAAGAATTTATGTTTAGAAATCAGCATTTTCAACACCTGTAACAAGTAAAACAAAAAACTGAAATCAGTTGTTTATTCAAGACATACCTACAGTTTTTTCAAAGACCTCTCCACCTTAACGTTCTTTTTAAAGAATATTTTTATTCTTGAGAGAGAGTGTGTGAGCACATACACACAAACACAGACACACAGACATAGACACACACACACACAGACACACAGACACACAGACACATACATATATGCAAGTGGTGGGGGAGGGGTAGAGGGACAGTGAGAAAGAATCCCAAGCAGGCTCCATGTCCAGTGTGGAGCCCAATGTGGGGCTCAATCTCACAACACTGAGACAATAACCTGAGCCAAAATCAAGAGTCGGTCACTTAAACTGACTGAACCTCCCAAGCACCCAGTCCATCTTAATGTTCTTATTCAATCTAGTAACAACAGCCTTTCCACTAAGTTTTTATTTATTTATTTTTTATTAAAATTTTTTTTAAAAAGATTTTATTTATTTACTTGACAGACAGAGATCACAAGTAGGCAGAAAAGCAGGCAGAGAGAGAGAAAGAGGGGAAGCAGGCTCTCTGCTGAGCAGAGAGCCCAATGTGGGCTTGATCCCAGGACCCTGAGATCATGACCTGAGCTGAAGGCAGAGCCTTACCCATTGAGCCACCCAGGCGTCCCTAAAAAAGAAATTTTTTTTTTAAGATTTTATTTATTTATTTGACAGAGAGAGATCACAAGTAGGCAGAGAGGCAGGCAGAGAGAGAGGAAGGGAAGCAGGCTCCCTGCTGAGCAGAGAGCCCGATGCGGGACTCGATCCCAGGACCCTGAGATCATGACCTGAGCCGAAGGCAGCGGCTTAACCCACTGAGCCACCCAGGCGCCCCCTAAAAAAATTTTTTTAAAGTAAGTTCTATACCCAATGTGGTGCTTGTACTCACGACGCAAAAATCAGGAGTCACATGCTCTACCAACTGTGCCAGTCAAGCACCTCCAACTAAGTTTTTAAAGATAAAATTTATTTTCAATTTGTCTTTTAATTATTTTCTTATTCGATGCATCAATAAATACACATTGTACTTTATCACACACTGGTTTTTCAAAACTATTTTGGTAACTATATAATTGGTTTCTCTTGTAATTCTATTTTATTTCCCACACTTTAAAAACATTATTCTGAAAGGGATCCAAAGCTTTGTCAGACTGTCGCTAGGTTACCAACAGGGTCCATGACACACACACAAAAGGTTAAGAAAACTGATTTTGGAGCTAAATCTCAAAGTAGAAACTTTTCGGAGGCATAGTAGGCAAACTTCCATTTATTTGCTGCATAGAATTACAAGGTTTTAGATATGGAAAGGACTTTGAATAGAACACCTACTGTACAGGTCATGTATGCCTTATGTCAGAAAATGGTTAGCAATGAAATGTAGCACAGAGAAATACAGGTAAAGTTCTAAGGATGGTCAGAAGAAAGAGAGACTACTGTCTATTAGGGGACACATGGAAAAAGTGTTATTTCTGTTGGTTTGGGCAGAATGGGTAAGATTGGAGTATTTTATTTGAGAAAATTCATGCTGAGATCCTCCAGAGACTTAACCAAAACAGATTCTTTGGAGCTTTGGCGCCACCTTAGATTTCTTCTTATCCTGTCTCTGTGATTGAATCTTATCATTTATGCCTCCTTCCTCTTTCTTATAGCCATCCTCTCCTATTCATCCCCCAGGATCTTGCCTGGCTAATTACTAGCACTACTGGAATGGTCTGCTGCCTAAACGTCCATCTCCTCTCCTGCATCCCTTCCACCCAGGCTATCCTAACCACAATGACAATAGTAGGTTGTTTGTTTGCAGCAGTAATGTTAAAGAAATGTTTGAGTGTTAGTGTTACATATATGATATAAGCCCCATATTAAAAATTTGAAATTCATATACAATACGTATGTTAAAATTGAAGAGGATATACTAGGGCTCTACCTATTCATCTTGGCAACACATGATAATCACCTATAGAGCTATTAACATGTCCTGATACAGAAGACTTGCCCCCATAATTCTGATCATTCCCAACCAGAACAAGAGCTCTTGAACTGCCATTCCCATTCCTACCTATGCCTCTAGTTTTCACACTTATCATGCTCCACTTTGTACCCTACCAAACTGTTGGGAGGTTCCTTAAATTCCCATGCTGGTTGCATGATATCCTGAATGCAGTGTACTTTTTCTCCTTATCTATTCATTTTTTAAGTCTCAGCTCATCTTTTCTAGGAAGAATTTTCGGTCTTCTCCAGGTGAGATGATCCATTCTCTCTCCTTTTTGCTCCTCCTTTCATCTGTGTGTCTTGGATCATAGAAGCTGTGCCTATTTTAATGTATTCTTCCATACCTCTGACTAATAATGGCATTGCAAGGGAAGCCATCTCCACTATGTCATTTTTATAAATATATGCATATATATTTTAAAGATTTTATTTATTTATTTATTTGAGAATGAGAGAGAGAGTGTGTGTGCATGAGTTGGGGGGAGGGCAAAAGGAGAGAGAGAGGGAGACTCCCTGCTGAGCAGGAATCCTAGGGGTGGGGCTCATCACAAAACCCTGAGATCGTGACCCCAGCTGGAGGCAGAGGCTTAACCCACTGAGCCAGCCAGACACCCCTACCTACATATATTTTCAATGAATTTAAAACCTTACATGCACAGCTACCACTATATAGAAATATTACACGTAAACTGGAATAAAATTTGGCTTTTATCTGTATTTGCTCATATAATACCTTACGTATCAATCCGTTTCATGGTAGTATAAGTAATAAGATCCTATTTCTGTGACTGACTTATTTGTAATAGAACACATAAGAGAACTCAATTGGAAATTTTGAAAAACATATCCTCATTGTTAAAAAACAAAAAAGCTATTGGGATCATTATAAATATTGCATGATAAAGTTTCTATCAAAGTAGCATTAAGCCCAGATACCAATCTTTTATTTTGCTCTTGAGTTTCATTTCAATATAAATCAGAAAGGTGGCAGCTGCTGCTATTACAAGTGGTAGAATCCCCTGGCAGATGGGACCAGCTCAGCTCTGGACCCTTTGGAAGCTGTGGGAGTAGTACATTCTGAGCTTGCTTTTGCAATGCTGGGCAAAATTTGCAAAATGACTTCTCAACAAGGAGTCTATATTTGCATAGTCAAATTAGATCCATACAAATATGAATGCCTCCAACATTGCTTCCATGTCAAATCATCACCCTTTGACAACACCGATATATCCATCTTGATTATTTATAACTTCTACCTTTGAAAGCTTAAGTTTAAATTTTGTTATTTCTTCTATTTCCTTATAATTTTCAAGTCATTAATCATAGTCAAGAGAAAATTAAATTCCCAATGCATTCTCTTATATGCTCTAAAAGATATACACCCCAAATAATTAAATAATTAAACTTATGGGAAATATTTTTAAATGGACTTATTTCCCAAGTAAAAGTTTTGCTGAATCTTTATCTCCGTGTTATCACTATAGATTATGTAGTAAAGCTGTAATGGAAAAAAAAATCACAATTATATAAGAATTCCTACTTTCTATATGCTGCTTTAAAAAATGTGATCAGAAGACAGCCTACATTAGAATAAAATGCAAATTCTTTCTCCATTCCTAATAAGGAATTTGCACTTCACTTCGTTAGTTAGTTAGTTAGTTAGTTAGTTAGTTTAAGTAAGCTCCATGTCTGTGTGGAACCCGATATGAGCTTGAACTCACAGCCCTGAGATCAAGACCTGAGCTCAGATCAAGACCTGAGCTGAGATCAAGAGGGATGCTTAATCAACGGAGCCACCCAGGCACCCCATCCATGTGAATTCTATGAACCATAAAGTTTGAGACTACTGCTCTCAGTCATTTTGAAAATTACACACTCCTGATAAAAGGGCTTTTTGAAATTCCCTTTGCGTAATCTGTGGCATGTGACTCTAGCTTCTGCTAGCATTTTTGTTTCTCATGTTGTGTTGGCCATATTTGTCCCTCAAGATCTAATATCGATAGTCAGGGATTTAGTTCTATGTGGCCAAAGATAGAATACAGTTATTACTAACCTCCTAACTGGCTGCTTTTCTTTTGTTATTTCTTTTGCATTTGACATCTTTAATTTCAAATCTTGGGTTCTTAAAATATGGTTATGCTCTTGCTTAGTCAGCTGCATGTGTTCTTTTAGAAACAGCAACAAGTCTTTAAAAAAAAAGCCCATATGTTTTAATGTTAGTGGTTTCATGTCTGTCCAGTCACCACCTAGATTCTATCAGAAGACCATTGGATAATAGTGAGGACGCAAGAATGATAATTATTCAGTACAGAAATCCATCCCCACCCCCACTTTCGTAATTTTAACTGGCTTCTCTCTTTAATTCCAAATGTAATTCCATTATATATTTATAAAAAAGGTACATCTTTGTCATTATTGCCAAGTAGTTTGCAACAATTGTCAAAAGGCTGTAGAGCATTTAGATGAACTCAACTTTTTTTTTCTTTAGATGACTGCAACATTTTAAATACAGTGTTTCTCTCTTCTTTTCTTAGTTAACATAGCTGGAATTACATATTTCCATAAGAAAAGACTCTTTGTAGTCTTATAATTTCATATATGCTCTGAAGAGAAACCAGAGTATAGCTACCTTTCAAAAGAGCACTCAATAGCAATTTAACATTTCCTGCCCAAAACCCTAGGTTGTGGTAATTCTCAAACATTGTATAAAATGACACACATTCCATATATGAGGTGTGATTAAAACATAAGACAAGTCACACATGAAAATGACTCTCATTACTTTATAATCACACCTCATACATAATCTTAGGCAATCAGTCATGGAATATAATTTTTAAAACCCTCACCCTATTGCCCACCTACCTCTAATCCAACTTCCCTTCTGGCCACCCTGAGGTGAGAAAAAGTAGACTGCCATCCAAGGACATCTGGTTTGGAATAAGGGGGGGGGGCGGCAATCAAACATCATCAGGTGGGATGTCATGGGGATCTGCCACCACTAAAAACTCAGCACTTATGTGGTTTTGAAATTATTTCTGGCTGTTTCATGTAGGGGCAGCTGTAGGCAAGATCGTGTAGTCAGAGCAGTCTGACTCTATACTGCTCCCACGGCTTCCAGACCTGCACTGCTGTTGTCCGCATCTGAGTGTCCTCTTCCTGACTTGCGCTTCACAGGCAGTCCTGAGTCAATCAGCCCTTTTCATTTTCATTCTGACTTGTTAACACATAAACATCTTTGGTCCTATCCCATCATTTGGTTCATTTCAGTTCACAATAATTGAAGACTTTATGCTGAGCAACTCTTATGTGCCAGGCAGAGTGTTTGGTGCTGTAGGTAGAACAACAACAACAAGAGCAACAACAAAACAAAACAAAACAAAACAAAAGCAAAACATGGCTTAGCTTCAAGAATTTGGGGGTTAGCTGGATAAGGCAAATTAACAAATTTAACTACATCAAGTTAAGATGGTTGGTTCAAGTGATTGACGTATTCGAAGAGTTGAAACAGTGCTTGGTAAACACTCAGTAATTATTTCTTCATGAAATAGAACTATTCTAAGTGCTAAGCTAGAGGTAGGCACTGGGTACCATAGGAACACAATGGTTCAAGGAACATATCCTGGAAAGATCACAGGCGAGCTAAGTTTGAAGAAGATGAGCCGATTATTCAGGATAAGGTAGGCTGAGAAGGCATTTCGGGCGAAGGGAAGGTATAAGCAAGACACTGGGGGTTTTAAATAATGCAGTGTGTGTGAGGACATTTTAACAATCGGGTTTTATAAGACTTAAAGATATAAAGCAAGGATGGGTAGAAGATGAGAGAGGCATGTAGGTGTAAGTTATATAGGTGTAAGAGGTATATAGGATGTAAGTTATCTTAAATGCCATATTGCATCAGGGTGTATTTTATTTGTAGTCCACAGAAACCCACTGCCATATTTCCTTTTTTTTTTTTTTAAGATTTTATTTTATTTATTTGACAGAGAGAGACAGAGTGAGAGAGGAAACACGAGTAGGGGGAGTGAGAGAGGGAGAAGCAGGCTTCCCACCAAGCAGGGAGCCCAATGTAGGGCTCAATCCCAGGACCCTGGGATCATGACCTGACCCAAAGGCAGATGCTTAATGACTGAGGCACACAGGTGCCCCATATTTGCTTTTTTATTAAAAAAAATTATTTATTTTATTTTAGAGAGAGAGAGAGGAGGAGAGAGAGAGCAGGTGGGGAGCAGAGGGAAAGGGAGAGAAAGAACTTCAAACACACTCCCCATTGAGCATGGAGCATGACACAGGCTTGGTCTAATGACTCTGAGATCATGACCTGAGCCAAAACCAAGAGTTGGACACTCAACTGACCGAACCATCCAGGCACCCCTTTCAAGTTTTTATTTTTATTTTTTTAATCTCTGTGAATTGAGAAATAGATTGGAGGGAGATAAGAATAGAGGCAGAATGCACATTGAGGAGGCTATTGCAATCAGTGGAGCTAAAGATTGCTGGTACAGATGATGGTCCGAGCCAGCGTGAAGGTGGCCATATTTATATGTCAAAGACCTTTTCTCTTTGGTAAAATATAGATATTCCCTTGACCTTGGTTTCCAGGAAGCCCAGAACTGAATGAATGCTATTATACACACAGGTTAAACCAGTAAGTGGTAAAGTTATCCCAACTGTTCTATTTGCTTTCAATATACAGATGGTTCCTGAGGTGTGATGGTTTGATGTATGAATTTTTTGACCTTATAATGGTGCGACCCATATGAATTCAGTAGAGACCCTACTTCCGAGTTTGAATCTTGATCTTTCCACAGGTAGCAACATGTGGTTTGACACTCTGATGGGATGCTGGGCAATAGCAGCTGCAGCTCCCTGCCAGCCCCATGCTCATGGGAGTACAGAGCAGATACACTTACAACCATTTTGGACCCACACAACCATTCTCATTTTCACTTTCAGTGCAGTATTCAACAAGCTACATGAAATGTTTCATACTTTATTATAAAGTAGGCTTTGTGTTCGATGCCCAACTGCAGGCTAATGTAAGTGTTATGAGCACATTGAAGATAGGCCAGGCTAAGTTATGATATTTGGTAGGTGAACTGCATTAAATCCTTTTTTGACTTGCAGTGCTTTCAACTTACAATGTGTTTATTGGGACATAACTCCATTTAAAGTCAAGGAAGCTCTGTATATATTTTAATTTTACATTTTTTGGAGATAATTGGTATAAAAGAAAATACAGAGATATTAACTGTATAGTTTGATGGGCTTTGAAAATTGTATAAATCTATGTAGACAATTAGTCAAATTGAGATCTAGAGTATTTCCATCACATCAAAATATCTCCTCTTGTCCTGTCCAGTCAATTCTTTCTGCTCTAGGCAACCACTTTCTGATTTCTGGTGACATACATAGAGATGGTAGTTACCATGGGTCTTTGAGTTCTTATAAGTGAAGTTATATGCATCACAGCATAATACAATATATTTTCTTTTGAGTCAGGCTTCACTCAATATTATATGTGGGAGATATATCCACATTGTTGATTGATCAGTAGTTTGTTCCTTTTTATTGCTTAATAGTATTCCACTTCCTTCATGAAATGAATTGTTTCAAGTTTTTGACTACCAAGAATTAAGGCTGCTATAGACTTTCTAGTAAATTTTTTTTGTGTGTGTGTGTTTTGTGGACTTAGTTTTAATTTTTTTTGGATAAGTGCTTGGGAATGGAATTACTCAGTTATAAAGTAGGTTTAGATATAGTTTCTCATAAAGAAAGTGTCAAGACAGTTTTCCATATCCTTGTCATTGCCAGTGTTTCTGATATCAGTAACTTAGAGAGTATAAAATTGTTATTTTAATTGTTTTTTATGGATGGCTAATGAAATTGAATAATTTTTCATGTGCTTGTTAACCCTTGGTATATCTTTTGAAGTATCTATTTAAATGCTTTGTTATTTTTAAATTGGCTGTAATTTTCTTATTGGTTTGTAGGATTTCTTTATAATTCTGGATAGAAGTCCTTGTCACATATGTGTATTATAGTGTATGATCTCCCAGATTTTGTCTGGCCTATTTATTTGTTTCAATAGTGTCTTCTGCATCCAGATGGCCAACAGACACATGAAAAAGTGCTCCACATCACTCAGCATCAGGGAAATACAAATCAAAACCACAATGAGGTATCACCTCACACCAGTCAGAATGGCTAAAATTAACAAGTCAGGAAATGACAGATGCTGGCGAGGATGTGGAGAAAGGGGAACCCTCCTACACTGTTGGTGGGAATGCAAGCTGGTGCAACCACTATGGAAAACAGCTTGGAAGTTCCTCAAAATGTTGAAAATAGAACTGCCCTATGACCCAGCAATTGCACTACTGGGTATTTACCCTAAAGATACAAACGTAGTGATTGAAAGGGGCACGTGCACCCGAATGTTTATAGCAGCAATGTCTACAATAGCCAAACTATGGAAAGAACTTAGATGTCCATCCACAGATGAATAGATAAAGAAGATGTGGTATATATACACAATGGAATACTATGCAGCCGTCAAAAGAAATGAAATCTTGCCATTTGCTACAACATGGATGGAACTAGAGCATATCATGCTTAGTGAAATAAGTCAATCTGAGAAAGACAACTATCATATGTTCTCCCTGATATGAGGAAGTGGTTAAGGGGGTAGGAGAAGAATGAATGAAAAAGATGGGATTGGGAGGGAGACAAACCATAAGTGACTTTTAATCTCACAAAACAAACTGAGGGTTGCTGGGGGAAGGAGGCTTGGGAGAGGTGGGTGGGATTATGGATATTGGGGAGGGTATGTGCTATGGTGAGTGCTGTGAAGTGTGTAAACCTGGTGATTCACACACCTGTACCCCAGGGGATAAAAATACATTATATGTTTATAAAAAATAAAAAATTAGAAAAAATAATGTCTTCTAAGCAGAAGTTTTTTATTTTAATGAAGTTCATGTATCAGTTTTTCTTTTATGGATAGTTCTTTCAGTGTCCTATGTTGGCTTATCATAAGTCATGAAATTATTCTCTTTTTCTAGAAATGTTATGGTTATAACTTCTATAACTTCTATATTCTATAAGGGCTATAATCCACCTTAAGTTAATTTTTTAATATAGAATGAAGTAGGAGTCTAGGTTCAATTTTTCCCATATGTAAATTTGATTTTTCCATTTATTGTAAAGATGTTCCTTTCCCATTGAATTATGCTGATACCTTTGTTGTAGATCAATTGACCATGTATATGCAGCTCTATTTTTGAACTATCTCTTATTCTATTCCCTTAAGCTATTTGTCTAGTCTATGATGATGCCACACTGTCTTGATAACTGTGGCTTTACAAAGATTATAACAGACATCCAGTGGGGGGGATAGGGTAACTGAGTGATGGGCATTAAGGAGGGCACTTGATGCAATGAGCGCTGGGTATTATATGCAACCAATGAATCACTAAGTTCTACCCCTGCAACTAATAACACAGTATAAGTTAATTAAATTGAATTTAAATAAAAAATCTAAAAAATAAGAATGTTTCTATATTCATGAAAAAATAATAGTCATCCATGTTATCACAGTGTACATTCAAATAACACATTACTTCATAAAAATCTAGTTAACTTACAGAAGGATAATTCTGCTTAACCTTTTCCACACTTATGTTCTCATTGCCATAATTTTTCTTCATACATATTTAACACATTGCTATTTTTTTTTTAAATTAGATATCTTTCTTTTTTTTTTTTTTCAGAAGGGGGTGAGGAAAGAGGAAGAGAGAGAATCCCAAGCAGGCTTCACACTTAGCACAGAACCTGACACAGGGCTCAATCTTACAACCCTGAATCATGACCTGAGAAATAAATCGAGTCAGATGCTTAACTGACTGAGCCACAAAGGTACCTCACTAGTAGTTTTACTTAAAAGAATTAATCATCTTTCTGAGTAATTGAAAATTACATATAAAGATCTTTAAAAGTTATTTTTGATGTTTTCTCACATATTTTGCCCCTTTCTTGTGCTCTTCATTCCTTTCTGCATCTTTGGGCTTTCATCTAGCATCATTTCCTTTTAGCTTGAAGAATTTCTTTTGGCATTCCTTATAGCACATGTCTGCCAGAGTCTGTCCAAAAATGTCTTTATGTTTAATGTGAAGGATATTTTCACTGGATATAGAATTCTAGGTTGATACATACTATCATCTTCTAACTGTCTCTGTTTCTGATGAGATGTCAGATTAATTTTTAATGTTGTTTTCCTGAATGTGCTACATCTCTTTAATTTGTTTGCTTATGTTTTATTGAGGTTTTTTCCCCTTCCAACTTTGGTGTTTAGCATGTTAACTATTATGTGTCTAGGAGTTTGCTGAACTTCTTGGATCTGTGGCTTGATGTCTCTCATCTACTTTGGGAAATTATCAAACATTTTATTTTCAAGTATTTTTTCAACCCCTTTTTCTCACCTTACTTTCTTCTAAAACTCTAATTTCATGTGTGTTAGACCATTTAATATTATCCTATGGGTTTTAGATGTTTTGGTCAACTTTTTGCTCATTCTTTTTTCCCTCTTCTTACTTCAGTTTGCATTATTTCTATCAACTTATCTTCAATGTTTTTTTCTTACACATTGTCTACCCTATTATTAACACCATGGAATAAATTATTCATTTTTAACATTGTAATTTTTAATCCTAGATTTATCATCTTGTTCTCTTTTGTAGCTTTCATTTCTTAACTGAAATTCCATATGTGTTTATATATATTTTTAACCTTTTCCATATGTCTTTTCACATATTTATCAGTTACTTTAAAGTCTTTTATGCTAATTCTAAAGCAATGCCATCTCTGGGTGAGCTTCTAGGGTCTGCCTTTTATCTTGAATTTGGGTCACATTTTCCTGCCTTCTGACATAGCTTGCAAATTTTTACTCTATGACCAACATTATGGGTAAAAAAATTGTAGTGGTGGAAATAAACAATATCTTATCCCTAACAAAGGCTACATTATTTCTCTTCTGTTGAGTTATTGGTTTGAGGAGTAGGTGGATAGGAAGTCAAACTGATACATACATGTATAGATTTGTAGGAGCTTTCGTTAAGTTTAATTTACCTTTGGTTTCAAATGTTTCAAGCAAAGGTTTATATTTTCCTATTGGTATACTTTGGGAAATGTGAGGATCTTGTGATTTTTCTCTGCTATATGGCCTAGCCACAGGTTTCTTGGGTGTCTGGGGAGTGTTCTTGCCTTCTAGCCCTGTTCTTGGATTTCCATGCCTTAAGAAATTCTCTTTACCCTGTTCTTCTGCCCTTCTCCTTTGCAAATCTGCTAGCTTACAACTTAGTAAAGGACTTATGTGCTATGGATAGTTTCAGTTGGCTCTTCTGGCTTTCTCCCAGCCGTTGGTGGGCCACTGCCATGACTCAGGAAAGTCTTGGAGTCACATGTGGGGATCTCTCCGAGCTCTCTGAAATTACCCTCTCTGTTTGGCTTGTTGTTCCCTCCCTCATGAATTAACATTCAGTGTACCTCAGAAGTATTTCTCACAGCTTTCCTGTTCTGCACCTGGACTTCCATGCTGTGCCCTTAGTGAAGGCCTTGTAGGAACGAACTGGCAAATGAGTGCAGAGATACTCTGTTACTATAGCTTCATAGGCTTCTCATCTATGATGCCAGCTCAAAAATAACCAGGGAACATTTATGTAAAGTTAGGCTGGTTTTGCACACCCTTGTCAATGACAGGTTTACTCCTCCATTTCCTCAGCTAAGAAAAAAAGCAGTCATGCATGTTTTCTTTCTTAAAAAGAGTTGTTCCTTTTTGGAACTTAGTTTGTTTATGTTTCCTTAAGTTTATTTAGGTTTGTTCCTCAACTCTTTGGTTGTTTCTACTGCATCAGAGTATCAACTCATACACCATCCTTTGATAGTTCTTACTATAATTTAATGTTTTTAGCTTATCCAGCTTGTTCTTGTTGTTTGGAGTCATTTGAGAATTTCTATATCTTAACCAGAGGCAAAAGTGCCTTCTTATTATTGGAAACATATCTTTTCTAATAAAGCATTGGAAATCTTTTCTAAAATGGTTTAACTCAATTGGTAGAAATGTTAAATGTGTACACTGTTAGATAGATGGAATAAGAACCATTCTTGAAGTATAATGAATTGGGAAGACAGTCTCATATCCAGGAGTGGTATGGTATCTGAGAAATGAAGCAGGGAGATGGAAGAGGGAGAAGAAGAGTTAAGGAGATGGTTCTACTACCTCATACCAAAGAATTCTCATGGTCCATGAACAGATATAAGGAAAGACTTCCTTCCATAAGTAAATGATTTGGCATTGTAGTGGAATTTCCAGGACAGGAGAGACAGCTAAACCATGCTGCCCTAGCTCTTAGTCTGTTCTTTTTGAATCATTAGCTAATTACTGCTTCCATCATAAGGGCATTAGAGACTGCTCCCTCACTCAATAATTTGGTGCAAGTGTAGGAAAATGAATTGTACTGGTGGATTTGTATTTTGTCAGACTAACAACGCTGGAATGACATTTCCCAGGAATCTCTTCCTTGTGTATTTCCAAGTAAGAGGCTGTTGAAGACAATTTGCATGAGGTTTGGAAGATGGGGAAGCACATATTCCTCTTATGTCTGCAGGGTCAATCTGGAGGCTCTAAGTGTTATTGCCACTCATGCACACTACCATTTCTCTCCTGGCTCATTATGTTGGCTGAGTATGCAGCTGAGCCTACAGCAACTTCAGTTCCCTCTGGGTCACCCATCAGTTTCTTTGACTCCTGCACCACACACTTATTTAGCTCTGTGATGAAGGACACCAGCTTCTCCTGTAGAGCACTGCATCATCAAAATGGGAAGTTTGGAGGCAGTGCAAGAAACATGGGTTCTGGTCAGCCTTTGTGGGTTCTGGCTTGTCTCTGTTCTCCTCACTTCATATCCATCTTCCCTATCTAACTTCCATTCTGCTTACTTCAGGATCTGGCACTAGATGCAAAGCCAACAGCCTCACATAAACTATTTAACCAGATTCCATAATTGCCTTGTGGTCTGATCCCTATAACAAACCTCTAATGCTTATTTAACTCCTAGTTGTTTGTTCCTTCAGTCAAAGCACAACTGATGCACGAGACTTTTCTTCATACCTTGTAACTGAGAAAAAGCTAAAGAGTTAAGCAAAGATTTGCCCCAATGCTGGGTTATAATAAAAGAAGACTAAAACTGGAGCAATATGGATCTGGATAACACGGGCAAACTATGGATCCTTGTTCCCTAGTTCTGATTTTCCCTGCACAAGCTCCCTCCTAAATCCCATTTCAAAGGCTATTCCCTTCAATCAGCGGGACAGTTATTACCTACATTTATTCACCAAAGTGTAGATCAAGGAAAGGAAGACAAGAGAACAAGCTTGAATCCTCCTTCCAATCTGTTTACAGCCTGCTCCCTGTCCCTAAGCCTTCTTGAGGGTTTGCCTTCTTTCCTGCTTGACATCAAGAGTTTCAGTATACTTCAGGAGGGAAATGGTCTATCATCCAGCTTAGAGAATACAATAGGGTAACTTTAAAAAAAAAAAAAAAAAAAGGCAACACAAACATACCAAGCCAAATACCAAACCTATATCCCCAGTAGCAAATAATCTTTACCACCAACATAGTATTACATGCAATCTACTATCAAGGTAGCTTATGTGAATTAACCCTCCTTCCTTCCTCAAGACAGATGTTATCCTCACTCTTTTGTGAGTGCTTTCTGTCCTTGGTTGTTTAACTTAGATGTATTGATACAATACTATTGGGGGTTGGGAAGGATCTCCCAGGTTCTATGTGCCCTTCACCATTGGATGCTGTGGTAAGGGAGATATTTCAGGCTGAGACAGCTTGTCATTCTCCCATACATATACTATGAAGATAATAGCCTACTTTTCCCATGCGTTTGGGAATTCCTAGCCCTGCCATCATGTTTTATGTTCCCTCTCTACCTCAGTGTTATTTAGTGTTTACACAAGGTAGAAACTTAGTTAATAATACCCAGAATTCAGACAGATATAATCATGGAGCTAGATGAAATCATAAAGGACATGTAGACCAAACCAGCCATTTTATAGATGAGAAAATTGACTCAGAGAAGTGAAGTCATGCCCTGTGGCTATTTGGGGAATAATAGTAGTGAAGAGGGTTGACAGTAGGTATGGTTAGCCAGCTGCTGGTGTCTGCCTCAAACACAGTTCATTTTACACACCACTGGTTATATCCTCAATGACTGTCACAGTGCTTGGCACATTGTAGGTGCTCAAAAACATTTACTGACTGACTGACTGAATGAATAAGTGAGTATATAAAATGTGCTGAGAGGTAACCTTGCTAAAGCCACAGGTCTAGTAGATAATGGAGCCAGGATATACATTAAGGCCTCTTTTAACCTCCATTCTTGACAAAGAAATGATTGGTTTGTTTAGCTTTGCAGACTGCTTGGAGTTCCCTGTGGAGGCAGAATAGTGTCTGTCAGAGTCTGTCAGCAGGAAGCCATGTGGGCAATGCGAAGAGCTGAACTTCATGGTAGTGGTTCTACTATTTTCCCTCCGTGGTGACATGGGTTCCAAGTGTTTGTGGTCATATAATAACAGGACCTTGCCTCAAAATCTAATAGTCTAGGTCTGTGGTTCTAAATGGGTTTGGCAGAAGAACCCCAAATCTTTAAAACATTTTTGGCCCCCTCAGTCATTATAAATAGACAGTTGCATTAATAAGGAAAATAGTTTCTCGGTGCCATAGATTTTGAGTAAATATTGTTATGGATTCAGATTTATTTCACTTGAACTTGGAAACATCAATTGTTGATTTTTGTTTGCCATACACTTCCAAAACAAACTTTAAAGTCCTGAATCCCTTCCAAATAACCATTATAGTGTTTTCAGAATCACAGAGCAAAGGAAATCATTATCTTGGGAAAACTTCTAGTTTAAGGACATTTTTCTCTTTATAGACATCCCTACTCAGTGTCCAAGAATTTTTGTTTCTTTAACTGACTCTGATTTCCATGTTCTCTCTCTCACACTTTTCCAACAGAAAGTATATATTATTCTATTGCAATTTTTAAAAATATACACAAAAAAGGGAAAAGCAGCTTCTGAAAAAATTATTCTGTGATTTTGGATGAATTTAAATAGAAGAAAATTATTTCAAAAACTTTGTTAACATTTGTGCTAGCTTCTGTAGTGGATAAAAAAGAAAAGAAGACTCTGTCCCAGTCCTTTAAAAAGTAGCTTGAGCCAAGCTGTAGGCATAGGCTTAGTGGACAGCTGCCTAGTCGGGTGATTTTGGAAACCCCAGAAGGGAAAATAAGAAGCCAGAATCTAATTATGGTCTTTTAGAAAAAGCGTAAGTATCAGGATGGACCTTGTTAAAACTAAGATAATAAAAGTCATGGTAGCTAATAATAATTATTAATAAGCTCTTTCTTACATTAGGCTCTGTGCTAAGAGGATACTCTTAGAATGTGCTCTTTATAGGTGAGGAAACTGAGGTCTGCTCCTGAACAAAATCCTACCTAACTGCTTTCTGTCTCAGAAAAGAATTCAGCTTGGATGCAGATAGGCAGGCAGGTAAATTTGTAAACCCAGTCATAACAGAGAGTGGGTCCTGGAACTGAAGAAAGGGTGGAGGAAGGGACCAGGAGTGAAAAGAAACAAGAGTCTTGATACACCTGAGTCTTTGTAGTGTCAGCTAATATTAGGATATAATGATGCTGAAATTAATGCACTCAAAACTAACAGAGTAGCATCTGGCATAAGCCTTGACAGCACTTACTTGTGAATGTTATTTTCCAACTCAGAATCTCATTTGGATTTAAGTTTCTGCCTACAGAAAGGGCAGAACAAATCATTCTAATTGTGATGAAAATAAATGTTAAGTTCACTTGCTTCTAAAATTAGGTCATCCTGAACACTGGGTTTAAGCAAAAGAAATGACAAAACCAGCATTAAAAAATACTTTTAAAGTGTAGGCTTCTTCTCCCTCCCCAACACTGTATCTATGGATATTTTAACAGCATGGCATTACCTTAGGAAACCAGATAGCATCTAACTAGTAAGAACTTTCAGGAAGTAAATGAATAACAACAACAACAATAATAATACAAGATATATTTCATTAGCACTTAAAGTATGTTAAGCACTGTGCCAAGAGTTTTATATTGGTTAGCTCAGTTATTTAGACTTGGGTGGGCTATAAATAGATTTGAAGACATACTACTTTGCATCTTCAAAAAAAAAAATCAAATGCCAAAACCTGACTCTTTTGGTATTTTATACTTTCTTTGTATTTTATATATTTCCCCCAGTTCTCTAGAGCCGGCATTCATTAGGTGAGAGCAAAACCTGACTTCTTCCTGGGGGATTCTTCTGTGGAATTCTCAGCATGACAGATTTTTTTACCATGTGTGTTTCATTTACCATCTCTTTCTCTGCCTTTCCAGTTAGAGCAGGGCTTTTCAAACCAAAATTTCATAAAATATGTTCATCTATTCCATTCTATTTCGTTTTAAATGATGCTAGTCAATATCTACTTGAATGACTGAAGAAACTGAGTTTACGCCTCACCCATGGGTCAAGCCCATTTAAAAAACATTAGATGAGAAACTACCCCTTGGTTAGAGAGAGTCAACCTGAGATGCATGGGGGGATTTTGAAAATGTCGCCTTTATTCTTTATTGTCCACTAGGACTAGTTCTTTTCCAATCCCATAAATTTTGAATGAAGATGTCTGATGTGATTTTCTTATCACCCTCAAATTGTAACTCGAATCAAAAGCTGAGGACAAAAGATATCCAGAATCCCAGAGGCTATCTTCACAACTGGGAATAGACTCTTCACCACCAACTTCCCAAGATGCTCCAGGACTGGCCTTTCTACCATTCTAGTGTCTGCACTCTGAATCAATAGAAGAGAAGGTCATTTTTATGGGGGTGGGGGTGGGTTGCAATGTGCACTGAGACAGTCACTCCCTTCCCCCTGGAGGAGAAGATAAGATGTTTCTCCTTATCTGAGACCAAGGAAGGTTCCAGAGAGCCATTCATAAAGACTTGGGAATGGTGCAAAAAGGGAAGACTAATATCTTGTTCCACCATGGATCAATTTCTTAGAAGCAGACTTGCTGACCTATTTCTGTGGTACTGAAACTGAGGGAAAGAGAAGGGAAGGAGGGTACTATGGACGGATCACCAGGGGATTGCTATCTGTCCTCCCACTCCCAGTTCTTAGTTGCTGAGAGGTATGGAAAATGAAACCCATAGGGCTGCAGTTGGGCACAGAAGTTAGATGAGATGGGGCCTGCGGTTCTTGCTTGGGGATTGTGGTAACAGCAGCATGGGCAAAGAGTTGTGATAGTCAGAGGAATTTGTCTTGATGTTCCCTATTGGCAGGTGTCAACTGGAAGGTGTGGCCAATTTTGCAAGAGGTGATAAATGCTTAGGGGAACTGTGTGTGTTTCTCTGGCTCTCAAGGACCCCTTTCTAGGTCTCCTGGCCAGAAAGTTGTCTTCTTTTGGCATTTTTGCCAAATGCATACACCAAGTAGTCCCGTGATTAAATCTGCTCTTCAAAGTCAAGAGATAAATTGGAGGTGGGGCGGGGGGTGGGGATCATGAAATTCATTGTTATTCACTTTGTTTTTCAAGGTTTGGCTTTCCTCTCTAATCTTCCTGCTATTGTTTTCTTGTCAAGGACTTTAGACAGCTTCTTTTTGTATCTTGTCCAGAGTTTTAAGTGTAGTCCGCAGAAGACATAGGCTATCTAGGGAGACATTCTATCTTGACCAACATGGGAAATCTCTATGCCCCCATCCCCTCTTTTTTAATGCTGTTGTTGTCATTGTAGGCTCCAAAAATCATGGGACAGTTTCTCAGAGCTATTCAGTTTTAAATCTGCCGTGGACAGGTCTCTTTTCTCTTTGGGTCCAGAGAGCTATCATTTTGGTGCAGGAAGAGTCCCACTCTAATCCCACTATTATGTTTGGGAACATCTGACAAACACCTGTGGCATGGTGGTGATTTTCTTCTCACAAGAGACTGGGGCACTGCCAAGGTATCTCCACATGGCTTTGTAAGTAGAGAACTTGGACAGATGGTTTGGGAGTTGGAGCTGGGTGGAAGAATGGGGTAAAGGAAGATGTAGGAGCAGGGATTTCATATTGCAGAGTTAGCTGCTTAGGTTCACATATTCTCACATAATCTGTGATGTGCTTCTTCTCTAAGGATCCATTTCTTCGTTTCTAAAATGAGAACAACTCATTTGGAGGATGTTGTTGAATGGGAAGCTTAGGAACAACTGTGCCAAGTGAGAAAATCGGGGAGAAGAGAGGATGTGGCAAATGAGTCTCCACCTCTCTAAATGTTCTTCAAGAGCACAAATGAAGAATAGAATCCTCTTTGATTTCACTTGGCAGTTAGGCTATGTATCTTTATACTCAAATTTCAGCAAGCTGAGTCACATGGAGTCCGGGAATTATTTGAGACAGAGATGTGCACTTACAGAGCACGTCAATTCTAAATATCATAATCTCAGATGTGAGAATGTCTCTGTGGTGGACAAAATTACCCTCGTTCCAAACACTATGCTGTACCTGTGGGAAAATGCTATAATTATAACTGTATTAGTTCCTATGAACTGGAAACATAAGTCTAGCAAAAATGTTGAAACACTGGAGTTAGAAGATTGTAAAAAGTGCGGAAGTATAAGGACCATGTCTGGGAGGCCTTTGGAATAGAGTAAAAGAACTGCTGACACTACGAATTAGGAAAAACGGTTGCCATATGGTGGAGGAAGTTGGCAACAAAGTGCAAGTACCCTGGAGAGGTAAGCAGAAGACCACATCCCGGAGAATTAAGGAGGTAAATAGAATGTTCTGTCTGGCTTTCTGCCCAAACAACTGTTCACCTTCACACCTGGGGGCATGTAGCTCCTCCCGAGGCTTGGCATGGACCAGTAATTTGCCATCAGAAAAATGAAAGAATTCTGAACTAGTCCTGTAATAATGATGATTATAACTAACCCATATTGAGCAAATCAATCTATACTGTATCTAGAAATATAGGCCTGCTTATTGATTTATATATCACTATGCTACCCGCTTTAGATTATCTAATTCTCACAACATCTCTCTTAGTCAGATATTACTGCCCTCATTTTATACAAGAACAGGCCCAAACTTGGGAAGTGAAGTAAGCAATCACATAGCTGGTGTTCAGCACAGGAAATGGAAATTACTTTGGTAGTAAGGATTTGAATTTCGCATCTGCATGAGGAGACTCCTAAGTGTAGATTTTCAGGTATTTATTCCGGTTTGTGTTTTCTGAGACCTAGACCTATGGCTGGAATTAATTTTAGAAAATCCATAGCCATTATTACTTCAACTATTTCTTCTGTTCCTTTTCCTCTTTCTTTTCCTTCTGACATTCCCATTAGGCATATCTTTTGTTATTGTCTCTTAGTTCCTGGATATTCTGTTGTCTTTTTCATTGTTTTCTCTCTTTGAATTCAATTTTAGAAGTTTCAATTGACTTCTTTTTCTTTTCCTTTTTTTTTACATTCTATTTTTCCAAGTTTTTATTTATTTTTAAAAAAGATTTTATTTATTTATTTGACAAAGACAGAGATCACGAGTAGGCAGAGAGGCAGGCAGAGAAAGAGAGGAAAGCAGGCTCCCAGTTGGGCAGAGAGCCCAATGTGAGGCTCGACCCAGGACCCTGAGACCATGACTGGAGCCGAAAGCAGAGGCTTAACCCACTGAGCCACCCAGGCGCCCCTCCAAGTTTTTATTTAAATTCTAATTGGTTAACATACAGTGTAATATCAGTTTCAGGTGTACAAAATAGTGATTCAACACTTCCATACACCACCCAGTGCTCATCACAACAAAGTACACTCCTTAATCCCCACCACTAGTTCACCCATCCCTCACCCCACCTCCCTTGTGGAAGCCATCAGTTTGTTCTCTATACTTAAGAGTTTCTTTCTTAGTTTGCTTATCTCTCTCTCTTTTATTTCCCTTGGCTCATTCATGTCGTTGTTTAAATTGCACATGTGAATGAAATCACACGATGTTTGTTTTTCTCTGACTGATTTATTTCACTTGACATAATACTCTCTAGCTTCAACCATGTCATTCCAATTGGCAATATTGCATTATTTATTATGACTGAGCAATATTCCTTTATATATATATGTAAAATATGCATAAAATATATAATATATACACATATATAAAATATATAAATAATATATAGTATTGTTATATATTATTATAAATAAGATATATATATAATATATACAACAAAATTTTTTAAAAATTTTATTTATTTTTTACATTTCTTTTCAGTGTTCCAGAATTCATTTTTTATGTACCACACCCACTGCTCCATGCAATACTTGCCCTCTGTAATACCCACCACCAGTGTCACCCAACCTCCGACCCCCCCCCCCCCCAAAACCCCCAGTTGTTTCTCCGAGTCCACAGTCTCTCACGGTTCGTCTTCCCTTCCAATTTCCCCCAACTCTCTTCTCTTCTCCATCTCCCCATGTCCTCCATGTTATTCCTTATGCTCCACAAATAAGCAAAACCATATGATAATTGACTCTCTCTGCTTGACTTATTTCACTCAGCATAATCTCTTCCAGTGCCGTCCATGTTGATACAAAAGTTGGGTATTCATCCTTTCTGAAGGAGGCATAATATTCCATTGTATATATGAACCACAGCTTCTTTATCCATTTGTCTTTTGAAGGGCATCTTGGTTCTTTTCACAGTTTGGCAACTGTGGCCATTGCTGCTATGAACATTGGGGTACAGATGGCCCTTTTCATTACATCTGTATCTTTGCGGTAAATACCCAGTAGTGCAATTGCAGGGTCATAGGGTAGCTCTTTTTTTAATTTCTTAAGGAATCTCCACACTGTTTTCCAAAGTGGCTGCACCAACTTGCATTCCCACCAACAGCGTAAGAGGGTTCCCCTTTCTCCACATCCTCTCCAACACTTGTTGTTTCCTGTCTTGTTAATTTTGGCCATTCTAACTGGTGTAAGGTGGTATCTCAGTGTGGTTTTGACATTTCTTAAAACTTGCTGATTCTTTCCTTGGCCTTGTCCAGTGTATTGATGAGTCCATTAAGGACTTAACTTCATTTCAGTTATGGTGTTTTTGCTTCCTAGCATTCCTTTTATATTCTTAGAATTTCTGTCTTTTTGCCTATGTTCCCCAACTGTTCTTGTATATTGTCTACTTTTCCTATTAGAATCTTTAGGATATTGATCATAGTTATTTTAGATTCCTGGTCTGATAATTCCCAAATCCCCCATATCTGAGTCTGATTCTCACACACGTTTTTGTTTCCCTTGACTGTGTTTTTAGCCTTTTAACATGGCTTTCAGAAAGATTTTTTTAGAAGTTGGACATGATGGATCAAGTAAAAAAAAAACTGAGGTAAATAGGGTTTCTGAAAAAATTCAGCTTTATTGAGGTATAATTGACAAATAAAATTGTCAGATATTTAAAGGGTATATAGTGATGGTTTGATATATGTATACATAAATAGGCCTTGAGTGTGCATTTTATGTTAATTTGGCCAGGAGTTAAAGGAGACTTATCGCTTGCTGTCGCTGCTATAGCTGTAGTGTCTGAGGCTGAGAATTCCTCGAGTCTTTGTTTTTGTCCTATTATCTTTAAGTTTTCCTACAGACCTCTTAAATAGGGTCTGAGGCTTGCAGTTCTTTCAGCTGTAATCCCGTTTTTATACAGAAGCTCTATTGATGTTGGTGGGGCTTGGGGGGAAGGAAGCATTCTATAGTCCCGTGATTGCCCATTTGTCTTTTAAGGAGCCTTTGTCCCTGGGCTGTGACCTTCACGCATGCTTCTCAATTCCCCCTCCTCTGCCTTAAGTGAGAGAGGAAGGGGAAAGGGGCTGGAGGTGGGTACTTCCCTTCCCTCAGATCCTTTAGCCTCTGGTAAAACCCAAGTCCAGCTAGGCTTTTGTAAAATAGCCTCCCTTGAGGGCAAGCCTTATGGAGGATAACAAAGGTCTCTATGCATATTTCAAAATGGTTACTTTTCTTTTCGTCTTGAGGGACACACGAGAGGATTTTTTTCTCTGATCATCACAGTGAGAAACCTTGTAGGGCTTTGGAAATAAAACATAAACGTGTGGGAGCGCCTCCCGCACACATATACACAAAAGACTGGGCCCCCTTGGAATTTTTAACTCTCCAGTTAATCTACACTGAGTCTTCAGAAATTCCTCAATTACAGTTTGAAGTGCTCCTACCAATATTGGCTCCAGGTGTGGGCTTCTGTTCTACCTAAGCTGGGAAACTGTGTTTTTCTGTATTCATCTGTCTCCCTAGTTTTTGGATCTAAGAGGAGCTGTTGATTTTCAGTTTGTTCACCATCTTTTCTGGTTTTGGAGACAGAGCAACAACTTCCAAGCCCTTTCCGTGCCAAACTAGAAATCAGAAGTCTCCCAGAAACAGACTAAATACAAGCAATTAGATGTTTAAGGGATTTTAGGAAAGGCTGAAAGAGTGTAAGTTGAGAGCTGGGCTGGCACGGAACTTTTAGTTTCAAGCTCACACCGCCATACTGAAATCTAATGGCCAGGAAGATGCCTCCATAACTGCCTCCAGCCCAAAGCTAACCTGACTCAGCCATCCGTAAGTCTGGTCGGCTTGCCCACCGCAGAAGTGTCTACACATAAGGACAATCTTGTCACTAGCCACAAATATAATAACTACTCTTTTTGTTCATGTGTTTGTTCTCTGTTCCATTTACCAAGTCTTACCTTGCCCATCTTGTTTCCTAATGTCTGATTCCCTCACTGTTTTTGCAATCCTGATTTGCCCAGATTTCTGCTCATTCTGCACAGGGTCCTGCCTTTCCCTGACCATTCCTTTCAGTCCCTTGAGAAGCTCCCCCAACCAGTAGCCTATTTGCTAGAATCCCCCTCTCTTTCTTTGAATAATTGTCTGTAGATTCATGATATATTAAGGGCAAACAGTAAATTATCAAAAAGATTGTCCTGTATAATCCAGAGTTTGCTTATGTGTGTTTGTGCACATGTGTATATACATGGGGCGCATGAAGATTAGAATTAGACATATCAAAATATTAACAGTGAATATCTCTGTGTGGTTGAATTCACTTTATTTTCTTCTTGATATGGAAAATATTTTTCAAAAGAGCCACACTGAATATGCACTGTTTGTGTGAAAAGGACTGTCTTGGGAGCATATTGAAGATTTTAAATTGATTGGCTTATTTTCTGTGGCTGATAGGCTTTTAATTTTTTTTTTTTCCCAGAAGAAACCAAATAAAGGACCAAGGACAGAAATATGTGGTGCTCTTGACAATCTGTATGCAAATTTCAAGGCATAATAAGGTCCATCCCTTCTCTTAGTTCACTTAAAATATGTAAAACAGAACTGTGGGGAAAAATCTTGCGAGATAACTGAAGGCATAGCTCATATAGCACCATCAGTCATTCTTCAAAGATCTAAATTTCACAAACGAAATCATCAAACTGGCAAGGGAATCTTTTCCTTCTAAAACCACATTATCCAGTTTTGAGGGTTTCTTAAATGACACAAAGTTGTCAGCAGATTCCTCAAGAATGAGAAGCTTAAAAGCAGTTTCTCAGAACTAGAGGGACCAGTAAGATTTCTTTTGGCGCTTCTCTGTCCCTCAATTCACTCAGAAATCAGAGAAAAAATATGGTAATAGTCACCATTTGCTGAGCATTTGCTGTGTGCCTGGAACTGTTGTTCTAAGCATTTTGCAAGGATGGTAGTGCTTTTATTATTATCCCCATTTTTATTGAAGAAGAAACTGAAGTTTAGAAAAGTTCAGTATTGTGTATAACGGAAGACCCTCAACATATGGGCATGTTTCCCATCCAGTTTCATGAACCTGGGGACCTACATCAATTAGGGTAATACAATAGTCTCATAAACTAAGACTGAGTTTGAAAAAGCTCCTTAAGTTGTACCCATACTTGAGGCTGCTCTCAATACCGACTTTTTCCTCCCTGAGGTGTAGGCCTTTGCAAAACTTAACCTTTATAATTATCCACAGCAGCTCATCAACAATGCCACCAAGCTAACAAATGGTTGAACAAGGAGTTTTTGGAGTCAGCTGCTAAGAATCTTTGTTGTATCTGGAATAGTCAGGTTTTTAAGAAAATCGGATTATAGATTCTAGAATCCTAAGAATTATTTTTAATTTTGTTTGTCATATTGAACATGGATAGGAATCAGCAGATGATATACTCTCAGGAGGTTTTCATTTCAAAAAAGGATGAAAGGAAAGATGCTTCTTAACAACTGTAGAAATGACTTCAGCATGCTGCTCAAGAAAAACCATGTAAAACCCAGTATGCACTTTCTCTAAAGAGGGAGAACTTCTAAATTTTTAGTATTATTTGGTTTCTAACATTTTTTCTTCCCTCCCAAAGGGTGCTGTTTTATCACACACTCTACAAATAACCCGTGATGGTGTTGGACTTTGGTAGTTATCACTGATTTTTGAATGAAAGATGGTACATTAGGATAAGTATGACCCTATTTCTTATTACCACTGCTCTCTCAGAGCAGTGCTAAGGCACAGCATGGGAGAGGGCATTGAGTTCTCAATTGCTTACTAATCAAAACCTGCTTCATCCATAGAACATAAGGTCAACAAGGAAATTCTTGCTGTTATCAGCAAGGTCAAGAAGTTATACAACCAATTCTATAGTCAAGCCTTTTACATTGTATTAATCAAATGCTTCTATAGTGACCCTTCCCTACTTATAATTAGGTCACCATGTAAGGAGTTCTGGAGTTCTTTGTTGAGTTTGTATGTCCTTGGGTTTATCTGTGGGCTAGGAGAGTTACTCTAAATATCAGTGCCCTGGTCCCCTACATAAACCATAGGGGAAATTGCACTGGGCTTTGTATTCTGGCTGGAATTCTAATGTTTTATAACTATTCTTGACTCATCTTTTCCAGATGATTAAATAGATGATTGTTAAGTTTTTCACACAGTCTCTGTCTTACAGTGGGCATGAATGGCATGCCAAAGGATCTTAAGGAATTTAAGTAACAATATGCCCAAGTTATCTGTCTTTTGTGGGAAAATTACATTATTTTTCAGCATCTATGAGGATTTAATAACAGTTGACTAAGTGAATTCTAAAAGGGGATCTTCATATTTATTACCTTAGCCATATAATTAGTTGTATATCAGAGGGCATTGGTTCAAACCAATATCTGGTTGCCTGGAAATTGAATCAGACTGTGAAATGAATGGTAAACCAATGCAATTCACTTATTCATACTTATTGAGCACCTAGTATATGCCAGGCTACTTGACAGAGGTCATCAGTGCATTTTGTTTAGGTGGCAAAAAACCAGGCTTTGATTACTGCAGGGAAAAATCTTCATTGGGCTTTGGCTATATATAAATAAAATAATTTGGTTATATCTAATTTGAGATTGCAAGTTTGGTCTCAATCCATGGAATAAAACCACGGCTCTGAGCTATGTATGTCAGACACTTTGTTTCTTATACTTCTGTATATTTTATCCCAGTTCAGTCATCTTCAAGCAAATAGTCACACAAAAGCATGGATTGTTAAGGTTTGTTTGAATTAGACTTATTAGGTCTTTTTTGTTCAGCACGCTCCCACAAAGTGTATTCAAGGATTCAGCATGATCATCCTAGATTTAGATTCTGGCTCTTCACCTAACCAGGGCTGACCACCCAACCTCCCTGAGCCTCAGTCTCCTATCTACAGAATGGTTAATTTAATATCACCACAGTAATGCCTATAAATTGTTGGGAATTAGTTAAAGTAGAAGGCTATCTTTTAACTGGACTTTCAAAAAAGAAGCGGCTATCTAGGACAAAGAAGAAAGAATATTTCAGGTAGAGGACATGTCACATGTTGTTATGTACATAGATGGTATAATACTTATTACACTGTCTAACTATTAGCATAGTTAAAACTATACTTTAAGGGGTTATCAGTTTATTCAATTTGGATTATGCACATCTAAGGGCTGTGTACACTGCCATTGAATGAGGCTAGAGGTGGTTACTACAAGAGCTTCAACTATTTTTATCTCTGATCAT
Organism: Mustela nigripes; assembly: GCF_022355385.1. NCBI lineage: Eukaryota > Metazoa > Chordata > Mammalia > Carnivora > Mustelidae > Mustela > Mustela nigripes. The sequence goes on along the minus strand of NC_081557.1, from coordinate 128,682,878 downwards.
CACATAGGGGTTTAAAAATCATAATAAATATTAGTAATGTGATTTTCATTGGTGAAGTTAGTGGCTAGTTTATTATCATAAAGGATATTGGAGATGTACTTCCAGTTGTCAGATTGGTGGTATTCAAGATATGTAGATTGGTGAATATATTTTGGAAATATTCCCACCTTGCACGAATGGGATAGAGAAATTTAGCAAGGTCTCTTTAAGTCTTAAGAATGGCACTCCGTTGCCTGGCTGGCTTAGTTGGTAGAGTATGTGACTCTTGGTCTCACTGTTGTAGGTGTGAGCCCCACACTGGGTGTAGAGATTATTGGAAAATAAAATCTTATAAAAAGAAAAAGAAAAAAGAAGAAGAATGGCACTATAGATTTGACCCCAAATCAGTTCTAGGTCTAGTGGCTTATTCTCTGATTTCTGGTTTCCAAAATCTGAGTGTATAGTTAGCTGAATCCTGCTACCAAAATGTGTCTTATGTGCCTTAGGGGCTTACTGAAGTGAGGCAATGTAGGCAAATTGTTCAAACTTCACTGAAGTTTGAGTTAAATACATTGTTTCACTGTTTTATGCCCCTTTGCTAAAAATGTCTGTGTGGAAGAATTTGGTTTGGGACTTGCTTTCATTATAACTAAGTGGCCAGTTGTGGGAGAGCGGATCACTTTCTTCCCATGTTTTCTGGAACTTTCTTTATCTATTAAAAGCATCTAAGAATTGAGCATGACCAAACTGTCTTAGGTTAGTTTGGACCTGAGGTAAGGACACAGAGGCCTTGAGGAAGAAATGAGTTTAGAAAGTAAGTTTGGGGCCACCTGGTGGAAGAACTTTGAATATCAGTCTAGTAAGTAAAGTTTGCAGAGATGTCAGAGATTTTTAAGAAGGCAAATTACATATGTTCGGATTTGTATTTAGAGCATCATCTCTGACTGCCAGGTAGAGGAGAGAGACCAGTTAGAGTAGGAGTTCCAAACTATACCCATGAGCCAAACCTTGCCGGCCATCTGTTTCGGTACTGCCTGAGAGCTGAGAATGGCTTATACGTTTTTAAGGGGATTGGGGGAAGATGTATCATGGTATTAGATGAAATTAAAACTCTAGTGTCTAGAAATAAAGTTTTATTCCATCACAGTCATGTCCACTCATCCACATAATGTCCATTGCTGCCTTTACACTATTACAGTGTAGCTGAACATGTGTCACAGGAACTGTATCGCTCACAGAGACTCAAATTCTTACTCTCTGGCCCTTTACAGAAAATGTTTGCTGGCCCTTAAGATAGACAGTGATTGCCATCGTCCATGTGAGAGATAATGGTTATAGTGGTGAAGGAGTAGGGAGAGGTGCTTCCTGCACTGAATTGTGAGGACTTAGACATGGGTTAAATTTGGGCAATGAGGGAAAAGCTTCCCTTCTTCATCTCGTGATGCTACTAATGAGGAAGAGTATTCCCGCAAAGAAATAATTTGGTGAGATAGAGGGGGTAGATAATAATTTGGGTTAGGCTAATTGAATCTGAGCTCCCTGTGGAAAATCTAGGTAGAGAAATCTCATTCGAGGGAAGTTGGGGCTAGGAATATAGATTTAGGATTTATTCATGTAAGACCCCATTTGAAGCTCTTGAAAAGGTAGAACTGAGAGTGAACTGACGAAGACAGAAAGAATGTAAATAAGAAAAGATAAGGACCTCTACCTAGCTGTCTAGCCAAAAACCTAGTGTCAGGCTGGACATGCCCTATTTTTCACCCCAGGTAGCCTTTCATCCCCAAGTCATGTTGATTCTATGTCCTTAATATTTATTCTGGGTGTCCAGGACTCTTATTTCCGCTGTCATTACCATAACACATTGCTAGAGTCTCTCAGCTGGACTCCTGGAACCGCAACTTACCTGTTCTTTCCCACCTCTCCTTTGTTCTCCAATCCATGCTCCACCTACAGCCAGAGCAATCCTTCCCCCCAACCCCCAAGTTTGATCAGGTCACATACCTGTTTGCAGCTCTGGAAGTAGAGTTCAAATCCTCAACATGGTCCACAAGACTCTCCTGATTTGTTCATCAAGTGTCCCACCAACACTATCCTGTACCATTTCTCCCAAAGTCTGTATGACAAATATCACATTGGTCTCCTTCCAGTTCCTTGAGAACACCACATTTCTTTCTACTTCAGGGTCTCCCCATCAATTAATCCCCTAACCTGGAATCTCATCCCACTTATAGAGCTAATTCCTCTGATTTCTTGCTTGATCAGGTTATGCTACTTCTTCAGGGAAACCTCCAATTCCACATTTTAGGTGGGTCTCCTTACCATGCACTCTTAGGTCTGGAGTTTCTCCTCTGTGGAGACATATAGGTATTGTTTGGTGTTTGTTTTCTTTTCTTGAAATCGGGAGTGACATCTCTCTGGCTCACTGCTTTGACCCCAATGCCAGGGTCAGAAAGTACCTTCTCACTGAGTGATTCCTTTGGAATGAACACATGTGGTAGAAATGCAGAGATGGTGTGTTCCTTAAGTTTTGGGTTTGATAAGTTTTCCATTAACTTGGATCCCAAAGGGAAGGAAAATAACTTAGTAATGGCAAAAACAGATTCAAAATTGATTCAAAATGTTTTTTTGTTTTTTTTTAATAGATAGGGAAGGTTTGAGTAGGCAGTTGACCCTCAAACAATACAGGTTTGAATTGCATGGGTCCACTTATAAGCAGATTATATATAGTACCGTACTGCAAATGTCTTTTCTTTATCATTTTCTTAATAATATTTTCTTTTCTCTAGCTTACTTTATTATAAGAATATAGTATACAATATATGCAATATGCAAAATATATGTTAACTTACTATTAATATTATCAATAAGGTTTTCAGTCAACAGTAGGCTATTAGTAGCTAAGTTTTTGAGGAGTCAAAAACTATATGGATTTTTGACTGGGTTGTGGGGAGGCTTGGTGTCCCCATCCCCTGCATTGTTCAAGGGTCAACTGTATCTACAGAACAGAGCAAAGGAGTTCAGTAGGAGACGTGAATTTCTGAGATAGACACTGAAAGAGGAATAACTGGTAGAATGGGGAGGAGACAGAGCCTAGAGGTGAGGTGGAAGGTCCAGCTATCCAAAGACAGGAACTGTCCTTCGATACTGTAGGAAAGTACTACGTGTTGGATTCACAATAGATAATGGTGGATATTAGAACAAATAAAGCAGTTTTGTCTGAGAAGTAGGAAGTTACTATGGTTTGAGTTGTGTCTCCACCAGAAGGTGAACCTTGATACCTGTTAATGTGACCTAATTTGGAAATAGGGTCTTTGTAGATGTAATCAGGTTAAGAGGAGGTCATTAAGGTGGGTTCTTATAAGAAAAGGAAGGACAATCTAAGGACCACATAAGGACACTGGTCTTATAAGGACTTGTGTCCTTATAAGAAAAGGAAGAATGCCACCTGACTGCAGAGACTGGAGTGGGATGCCAGGAATTGGCGGCTACCACCCAGAAGGTAGGAGAAACCAAGGAAGAATTCTATCCAGAGTCCCAGAGGGAGGGGGAGGAAGGCCCTGCTGCTATCTTGATCTTGGAGGTTTGGCCTCCAGGACTGTGAGAGAATAAATTTCTGTCCTTTCAAGCCTCCCAGTTTATGCTCCAGGAACATGATAAAGATGTATGATCATTGTTTTGAGTGCTGGAGGATAGTGTTTGCCTCGGGACAGTAATGAAGGTATAGAAAAGTCACTGTGAGGAAAGACAAAGGGAGTTGATTCAAATCTAGCAAAAATCTAGCTGAATATTTCCTGAATCTTCAAAGCCATGATAGGATTATTAAATAATAGAAAATAAAAAAGACTGGGGTGCCTGGGTGGTACAGTTGTTTAGGTGTCTCACTCTTGGTTTCTGCTCAGGTCATGATCTCAGATCGAGCCCCGCATTGGGCTCTGGGATCAGCACAGAGTCTGCTCAAGACTTTATCCCTCTCCCTCTGCCCCTCCCCACCAATCTCTCTCTCACCCTCAAATAAAGAAATTAATTAAAAGAGATAAAAAGAAAAGACATGTGGAACAATGGAAAACACTTAGGTAAATGTAATTTTTTAAGCCTTACATTTAAACCTAAAGAGATACAACTTGGAGACATCTTTTTTTATCTTTCAAAAGGGAGTATAATGATTCTCATGAAAAATAATTACTTTCTTGGTTGTGATTTCTTATTTGAGAGACTGTGAACAACATAATAGCAATAAATTTCATATAAAAGATGTAGATTCAATTCACATTTAAGCATCTATTCTGTGTTAGATCTCTGTTATCTCATTTACTTTAATCATGACTAAATCTAGGTATTTTTAAACAATTGTTATTTGCTTATTTAAGAGAGAGAGAGAGCAGAGCAGGGAGGAGGAGCAGAGGGAGAGTCAGACTCCCCTCTGAGCAGGGGACCTGATGCAGGACTTGATCCTAGAACTCCAGGATCACAACTGAGGCAAAGGAAGGCAGATGTTTAACCAATTGAAACACCCAGGTGCCTTAAATCTAGGTATTTTGTTTTCCTATTAATATGAGAAAACTGAACTTTAGAGATAGGACTCAGCTAGTAAGGGGGCACCTTTGAGCCTCAAATCAAGGTCCCTAACTCTAACTTTTAATGTCTTCTAATTCTTCTTTCTACCATATCAGTTTACTAGAAATGTTTTTTAGGTAAGCAATTCTTAAACTCACCTTTAATAACTTCCAGGTGTGTAACAAAATGTAAGTTTAGTAGAGATAGTTCTTCAAGAGTCTATGCAGTCCAAGTAAATAGCTTTCTGGAGGTCTATTTTGATAAAGAAGACAGTTTAAAATACCTAAAGAGATGAATGGATAAACTGTCTTGCTCAAACATCACTTATCTCTGTTGCCTTTTGACAGAAACTGTGGAACAGTCTGTTTAAGTTAAATTCTGGCAAAAATCCAAAGTGCAAATATCAACCATTATTGCTTGATAGAAGACTCATGTGATTTGGATATCGGAATGCACAAAGCAAGCTTGCCATTCTGTTGAAAGTTGAAAAGGCTGACTTGTGTTCTTGCCTGGGTAGAGGGTCATCTCACCTCTATGTCCTAATTAAAAATTCATGGAGTAAGTTAATTTAAAAATTCTATATTAGCAATATTAGCCTAGAAATCATATAATGGATGCTCCACTGTGACTGTTTAGGGAAGCATAAACTTTCCTAGCCTTGCTGCTATTGAGCATTCTAATTTCATTGCCTGATCTGAAGGTCAAGGGCATGAACTTGATGAAGAAAACCCTCCTTTGGGGAATCATTAGAGGAAGTGTGCCCCAGACCTTCACCAGTGATCACAGAGGCAGGGTACAAATGGTGCACAAAGCATACTTGCCCTTCAGTGACCCTCAAAGCACCCTGTGGCTCCATGCGTCTTTGACCAAGTTTACAGCCTTCCATTGACCTTTGTGGTTATTGTGAAGCACCCATGGGAGAAAGATGATCTCAGGTAACCAGGACCCAAACTGTGCAAAATTCTCGAGATCACAATCAACAGCACTGATTATTTACATGCAGTACCAATCGTGTGATCTTTATCAGTGGGATCAGGAACCACACTGACATATATCATCCAGGGCTGCTTTTTGTACTGAATCTCCTGGGCATTGAGATGGGAAGTGATAGGAACTCCATAGAGAACATGGGCTGTCTAACAACATATTTTCTTTCCCACATCTGAAAAGCAGTATTGGATAAGCTCAACATTTGATTAAATCAGAGTATCTAATGAATTATTAAAATAAAAAACAGCACACGCAGCCCTCTCAAAGGTTCTGAAATCTTCTCAGCTGGAATATTAAGGTTTCCTCAATACTTGCATGCTTTAATAGCCAAAATCATGCTATCATCTACTCTTTCACTGTAATAACCCTTTTATAATAGCAATAAATTATACATGAGTTTTAAAAGAGAGAGCTTTGACATTTACTCTACAAGTTCATATAACTTTTTTTGTTCTTGTTGTTCTGGATGGTTTCTGTCTTTTCTTGCTGTCCGGGGTGGGAAAGGCAGAACATAAATGAATGGTGAAGAAATAGAAGAGTCTGGGATATTCCACTGCTATGCCATCCTAATATGCCAAATATATTTATTTATTCTTGCATGAAATTCTTGATATGGAATAAGGAGTAGGCATACGAACAAAAAGTGAGAGAGACAAACGACTGTGACAAGTTTCTATCTGAATTAAGGAAAGGGATATTTCATTTGGGGATGGAAATTATACAAATGAAACAACAGAATGAGAATACCCACATTGTTTAGTTGATATATATCACTGCAAATAACCATCACAAGATGGAATTTTTCAGACAAGACTTGTTATTGGAATTACTAAAAACTTTCATAAAGGAAATTGAATAGCAATTTAGTGAAAACTAATTAGGTTTTCTGTTAACAACATGAAAAATCAGTGAAAGAAAAGCAGTTTAGTGTCAATTTAAGGTAAATTTGTTACATTTTTCGCAAAAAGAAGTAGGATAATTGTTAAAGAGAAATATCATAGGTAGATATATTTTTCAGTATAATCATTGTGAAAAAAAAATTTAATTCAGAGTACATAGCCTTTTGACCTCAATTCCCCTGACTGGGTTAAAAAAAACATGAGCAGGCTAGACTGTCCAGCTGATGACTTGGGGAAGGAATGCTGTTATTTTTAACTAGGCAAATACTTACAGAGTCATCTGTTTTGAACAAAGAAGACTGATAGTCCTGTTCTGCATTTTCCCTGCGTCTGGAGTCTGAACTTGGCTGACTCCAAATTAGGAAGAAACACCCTTGACTGCAACACAACTTTAAAATTAGTTCAGAGTCTCTATCAGCTATAACATTTAAGTTTTCACTTACAAAATTGAGGCATTGACAAGAATTTGTTTTCTAAGAACGAATGAAGGAATAAGAACAATTGAAGGAATAAAGAGTTATCTGTTGAGTTATTTGATGAGGTTCATGCACCGAATAAGTATTTTCAGTAAATCATTACATGACGTCACACATGACAGTCCCACAAGCCTCAAATTGAGCAAACAACTAGTTCTGCAGAAAGAACCACCCTGAATTAAGGGATGACATTTAAAAGAATGCTACAAAATAGAAGCAGTTGTTACCACAGTTTATTGCTCATTTCTGATTATTTATGTTTTACTTTCAAAGATCTATCTGCTGAGGTAGCAGCTTCAGGAAAGAGAAGAAATGCACTCAATTTTTTTTTTTTTTTTTTTTTTTTTTTTTTTTTTTTTGCAGATAAGCCACATGCAGAGTCTAAATTCATACAAATTCAGGCTATAACTTCTAGCTTAACATTGTTAGGAAATCCTATTTATTTTACTTTACCACATTTAGGTATGTTGAGGCCAATCTGCATTTTAATAAGCACTATAGGCTGAATTGTGTCACCCTAAAATTCATATGTTGAAGCATTAACCCCCAGCTAAGGGTTAACCCCCAATTTCTAGAGATAGGGTCTTCAGGGAATAATTATGGTTAAACAAGGTGTAATAGTAGGGCCCCTAATTCCATAGAACTGTGACTTTATGAGGACACAGTGTGAAGGCTGCCATCTGTAGGCCAGAAAGAGAGCTCTTACCAGAACCTTTGATCTCGGACCTGCCAGGATCTTGAATTGGAGAAAAAAATAAATATCTGTTACTTAAGCCACCCAGAGTGTGGTATTTTTTTATGGCAGCTCAAGCTGATTCAGATAGTAGGACTCAAGTCTACTTCTGATTGTCCCTTTTTCTAGAGCATGGCCCTTCCAGAGCTTTAATTCAGAGCTTGCCAAGTTTTTGTTTCCTCAGCACCAAGACTGAAATGGAAGGGTCAGCTCTGCTTCTAAGAGAGTTTAAACTTGGATTTTTAAGTTCTTTCCTTATGCAATTTCAGAATTGCTGAAGTCTTGGATGGGACATAGTGTCTTTGAGAGTCCTGAAGTCTCTAACTTTTGTCACTCAAACCCTGGAGCAACAGCCAACAATTTGCCATTTTATCTACCTAGAATATAGACTCTGCAGGGCCAAATCCCAACTGCCAGTGCCTAGCCCCATCCAGAACTGGGTAAATGCCCCCAGGGGGGAAAAATAGAGGCTTGGATCTTTCAATCACCTCCGCGAATCTCTCCTCTCCCCAGAATTTTCATCCTCAAATTCCCCTTACTTCTAAAGCCTTGGAAGATTAAAAAAAAAAAATACAGGTTTTGTATTTTATCTGAATTTTCTGGTTGTTCTTGGTAGGAGCACTGGGTCAGCTCAAACTATTCCATTCTATTCCATTCATCCAGTTCCTTTTCAACCTCATCGCATTAAGGGTTCAAAAAGTCATGGAGTACAGCTCCTCTGTGGTTATCAGGCATGGGCCAGAGATAGAGGAAGTAGAACATGGTAGAAAAAGTAGGGGGTCTGAAGTCAGGCACACTGAAGTCCTCATTCTGGGTCTCCTACTCATCTGCTGGGACTACCGATAACTGTCAGGTAGTAGGCAGAAGTACCAGCTCAGGAAGCAGATGGTCTGGGCTTTATCCCTGTTCCACAGCTAGCTGTGTGGAAATTGCAACACTTACTTGAACTTTCCCACCCTCTGTTACCACATTATCGAATAGAAACCCTGTAATACATACCACCCAGGATTTTTGTGAAGATTAAGTGAAATTTAATGCATAACACTTATATCAATCAAGACTAGCTATTGTTATCATTACTAATTTGGAAAAGTTTCATATTCTCATGATGAAGTTGATTTCCTCATGATGAAAAAAGAAAAAAAAGAGTATAATACCTGTCTCATCAAGTTAGGTATAAGGATTAAATGAAAGTGAAAGTCAGTATATGTGACAATATAGTACGTTACAGTACTCTGGTCACGGTGGTTACCCAATAGTTATTTTTCATTTTACAAACTTTCTCTGAGACAAAGTAAGATTGTTTACATTTCAGATTCAGATGGTTTATTTTATGTGGATTCAGATTTTTGAGGCACAGATCATATCTTATTCATCTTTGTATCCCTACCACATGGCCCTGGAGCCTGTCGTGCCAATGCATATTTGCTGAAAGAATGAATCAGTGAATACTGACTTCCAGTTCTATAGTTCATTATTCACTCCAGCTTCCAGCACATCTCCTCGTTCAAAGGAAGAGCCAAATAAATATTTGTTGAATAAATGAATTATTTGGTCATAAGAAAAGCTTATTAGTTTATTCAAGGATAATATCAATCTTTTTCTCAACCTGAATTTAAAAGACACTTTTCATCTGGACAATGATCTACTCTATTCTGATAAATGGGTTCCGGGGATTATAGAGGAACTGGGGCCAAGAATATTTCCTTATCAAATACAAGATCTTGACTCCTATTTATCAGGTTTGGTCACCAAATACATTTTCATATTATCCTGACTATAGGGTCATGCAGCAGGAATGTAAATTCAGATGACGGGATGGTCTGTAGCTGGATTCAGAGTGGAAGCCAGATGGCTCTAATCCTAAAGGATTGAAACCTAAAACAATAATTGAAAACTTTCTTTCTAAAGTGCACATATTGCATGTATTCTTTTTTCTTTTTTTTTTTTTTTAAGATTTTATTTATTTATTTGACCTCACAGAGATCACAAGTAGGCAGAGAGGCAGGTAGAGAGAGGAGGGAGCAGGCTCCCCGTGGAGCAGAGAGCCTGATGTGGGGCTCGATCCAAGAACCTGGCGTCATGACCTAAGCCGAAGGCAGAGGCTTAACCCACTGAGCCACTGCAGGCGTCCTACTGCATCTATTTTTAATCATAATGTGAGAGTTTAACATTTAGAGGATAGCTAGAAGTATGCTTCGCCAACTAGGAAAATAATCTCTAAAGCATTATTAGTTGCCACTTTGCCACTTTAAAATAATAAAATAACATTTAGTGACTTTTTGTAATGTGCTTGGTATTGTGCTACCTACTTTCTAACGCTATCTGTTAATCCTCACAGAGAGAACAGTATGTTCATGAGATGGGTTTTATTGGTGTCCTGTTACATAGGTGAAGACGTTGAAATAATAAGTGTTTTAATAATTTGCCCAAAGAGGGATGCCTGGGTGGCTCAGTTGGTTAAGCCACAACCCTTGGCTCAGGTCATGATCTCAGGATCCTGGAATTAAGTCCCACATCAGGCTCCCTGCTTGGCAGAGAGCCTCCGTCTCTATGAGGCTCTGCTGCAGGGACTCCCCCCACCAGAACCAATGTCTTCTTTACCACTCTGGAATGAAATTCACGGATAATGTTATTTCCATACGCACACAATAATAAAAAAATTATCTGGCCTTAATATGCAGGGGGTAATTTAAGGAACATAATTTTTAATGAAACAATGTGTATTTCACTGTGTAAATGGTTTGACTTGATTATTGGAATAAATTATGATGTGGTTAGATGCTTACACCCATCTGTAGAATCTTTCTGAATGTATCAGCTATAAAAAGCAGAATGGTACTAGTGTGTCAAATCAGCAGCTCAAATACCAGCTGGGGCACTGCCATTAATGAAAGGATTTTCCCAAAATGATTTAGAATTTTTGGTAAAGTTTCAAACTAAACATAGTGCAGTCTTCCTTCTATTTACAGTCGTGTTGCATTCCTGGAAAATTCCGTTTACATGAAAACCATGCAAAAGATTTTGTGTTTACATGTAAAACATGAGATAATTATAAGCAGGCTGTTTATGTACGTGGATGACCAGTGGGATATTGGAATGTCACGAGGGATCAGGAGTAAATTTTCCTTGTGCAGGATGATTCCACTCCTGGCAGGATGCCTAGGATTCTTGGCATTCATTCATTAATTCCAGAAGCACCCTCCAAATCATTGCAAAATCCACAAAACACCTCCCTAAGTTTCTAAATGGCCCACTCTGGTGGTCCTGGCCCAGGTGAGGACCACTGCTCTATTGAATGCTCGAAAGAAACTAGCACTGCAAAGCCACGGGAAATTACACAATGCCAGACAAGCTAATGGAACACGGGACAGAACTTTAATCATGTAATTAATTATTGAGTGGTTCTTAGGAGTAGAAATAGAAAATAGGGTCTAGAAAGAATTACATTTTAGGAATGAAGGGTAATCGCTTTCAGGAAGGACTCAAGGAAGAGCTCTTTCCCTGTCCCCACAATTGGGTCAGACTCTCTTTTAATATCTTATCAATAGCATCCTGTGCATCTACTTTATAATATGACAATTGTCACTAAGTAGATAGTTGCCTGTGGCTTATTTAGTATGTATCTCTCCCACTAGAGGGTAAGTTTCAGTAAACTTATTGAGTACCACTAATACATATATATGTTTTGTATAAATAAATTTTCTTAAATTTTGTGTCAGTATTTGTAAAATGAATATTTTGTGACATTTATTTGAAGGTTTTGGAGGAATCTGAGAAGGTTTATGGTTATGGCCTTGATGCTGGCAAATGCATTTCAAGTGTACAAACTGATTTGTATATATTATGGTTCGCGTTTGTGTTCAAAGTCTGCTAATTAAACACTGCAGATATTCAGCAGTGGTTTTGCAAGCATAACTCTAGTGCCACCTTCTGCCAGGGAGAGAAATATGTGCAGATCATTTGCATTCTGAGAATCTGGATTTGATGCTCAGCTCTTTATGCTATAGAATTAGATATTTTTAAAATGTTAAAATAATGGGGGCCAATAAACTCCCACTTAAATATGCAAATTTTGAACAAACTATAAACAGTGTTGACTGGAGTGAGCAGAATTCCTATTTCAATGGTTGAGATACAGAGAGCTTTCTTAGGAAAAAGAAAAGATTGAGGACTTTGGTCTTAATGATTCAATGTCATTGGCCATTCGTTTGAAAATTATTACAAAATGCCCCAATTATTATGAAAGCATATACTCAAGTCCTTGCTTCAGGAAAACAACCTTGTGAATAAAATTCTCACTGAGGTTGTTATGAAGAATAGATATTGTGGAGAAAATAGTTTGAACACTTAGTATCTCTGAAAATATTTGATCAGGAGCTCTGCAAATTGATGAAGTCTTTAATTTATCATTGAAACAAAGCCCATTTTTTTTTTTTTTATATTCATGGGTAACCATGCAACTTAAAATGGCCATTTTCTCTGGTAAGATAATATTCTCTCTTTGTATGGTACTTTTTTGTGATCAGTATGCTATCGTGCATTCTGTGAATAAAAAATAATATTCCAAGACTCTAGTGGGATTAGGTAATAGATGTGGCACTGCTATGGAGCAAGTATTTTTGTGCTGCACCAATGGAAACAAAATTTTTCAATTTTAACTCCAAACTGGAAGGAAAATCCTATTCCAATGGAAGGAGGATCAAAAGCTTCTTCTTATATTTAAGCATAGAGCAAAGGTTAGCAAATATTTTCTTTAAAATATCAGTTAGTAAATATTTTAGATTTTACAGGCCATAGAATCTCTATCACAACTATTCAGCTCTGAAGTTGTAACTTGAAAGCAGCCACGACTATGTATAACCAAATGAACACATTTGTGTTCCAATAAAACTTTATTTACAAAAAGAAACAATGGGCTAGATTTGGCTTGCCAGCAATTCCACCCCCTGGCACAGAGATCTGAGAATGCAGTTTCAAAGTGGAAATATCTGATTTTTTGGGCAGAACCATATGGTTTGCTCCAGATCTGGCATGTCACAGTGGAGGGAAGCAGGGCTTTCATGAGGCAGCATCCACAGACTGAACTGTGATGGAGTGGCAAGCAAAGACTAAGATACCACTAGATTCAAAACTGCAAAAGACACCAATAAACAAATATGGACTCTAGTAGCCAAAGAGTCAGCAACAAAGTGCTAACAGGGCTAAGGTTAAAAGAAATAAAATCCACAAACTCTGTAGGAGTGGGAAGAAGCAGTCTTTCTTACTGTTGGTCTTTAGGGTCAGGTTCAAGTTCCTGGAGACAGCCCAATACCGGGCCTCACTTCAGACCTTCATCAGAATAGGTATTTAATTTTGGTCATCATATATTCATTTAACATAGACTCTGAGTCAACTATGTGTCAGGTGCCGTTCTAGGCACTGAAGATATGGCAGGAAGCAATCACTTGTCTGATCTGGAGTACAGGGGTAGACAATGAACAAATAAGCAAGCAAACATGTAGTGTAGCTACTCTCAATCTTTTTACCTGAATGAACCCTTGAAACAATTCTCAAGTCTCAGGGAAACTCTGCCTAAAAATTATTATATCTGCAGCTCGTGGGATGTTAGCAGGTTCAGTAACTTGTAGATCTGGTAATCCAAGAATATTTTCTCTGATCTTTTGATAGACAATGTTGTTCTCCTGTGGATCTATCTATTTTGGCTAGTCTACTAGTCTAGTCTTTTTGTTTGGTTCCCTCTACCCACCAAGCATACAAAACGCACAAAACAAATCAGTAGTTGTATGTAGAGGAAACTCAGGGTTGGTTGGTTGGTTTGTTCTTTCTGTTTACCTATTTGGTTGTGTGTGTGTATGTGTGTGTATTTAAAACCGTATCCAGTTAGCCTTTGTATTAGTTTCCTCTTGCTCCTATAACAAATTACCACAAATTTAGTGGCTTAAGGCAATGCAAATTTATTAGCTCACTGTTCTGGAGATCAGAAGTCCAAAATGGTGTAGCAGGGCTGTTTTCCTTCTGGAGATTCTAGGAGTGAATCCATTTCCTTGCCTTTTCCAGCTTCTAGAGGCTGCCTTCCTTCCTTCAATGATGTCCCTCTTTCTTCTTATTCGAAGCTAGCAGCTTAGCATCTTCAAAGCTTTCCCCTTCCCTGACTTTCATAATTCTCTCTTGTAAGGACGCTTGTCATTACTTTGGGCCCACCAGGATAATCTAGTAAATATAATCTCCCTGTTATAAGACCCTAAGCTTGACCAACCTGTTAAATCCCTCTTGACAAATAAGGTGACACATTAATAGGTTTCAGAGATTATAATGTGGACCTCTTCAGGGTCCACAGCCTAAAAGTCTTATTACAAACTTCTGTGAAACAAATGCTAACAGAGTATGTGTGACAATAGTTTTCTCTATTCAGAACAACAAAAAAGGCTCTTTAGCTGAATTTTCTTGAAAAATATGGGAAGTTCCTCTACTGAAGATATATTTCCTTACTTTCATAAAATTTAAACACTTATGTGACAAACATAAACTTGTAAAATAACTGTCTTAAGCTAAAATAGGATTTAATTTCCTAAAGGCAGGCTTTGTAGATTTAAATCAAATAAAAGTTATAAGTTGATTTTAATTAATGCTATTTTCAACATGAAAAAACATTTTTTTAAAAAGATTTTATTTATTTACTTGACAGAGGGATAGAGAGATCATAAGTAGGCAGAGAGGCAGGCAGAGAGCCTGCCGAACAGAGAGCCTGATGCAGGGCTCGATCCCAGGACCCTGAGGTCACGACCTGAGCTGAAGGCAGAGCCACCCAGGTGCCCCTCAACATGAAAATTTATTTATAATATTGGATGGTAAAATTTTCTAATACCATGACCCAAAGCAATGAATAAAAATATAGCCTAAGACACAGTTATACTCAAGATTTATTTATTTATTAAAGAAATTTTTAAAAGATTTTATATATTTGTGTGTGAGAGAGAGAGAGAGAGCACACACGTGAGCAAGCATGGATGTGGAGAAGAGTATGGGGTTGGTTAGAGGGAGAAGCACACTGCCCACTGAACGCAGAGGGAGCTGGAGGAGGGGCTGCACAAGTGATGAAATCATGATTCTAGCCAAGTCAGACACTGACTTGAGCTGAGCCCCCAGGGGGGCCTGGTTTTACTCAAGATTTAGAAGAAACAATTTGTTATTGTTTGACAAATTCAGGCTTCAATATAGTTACAAATTATTGGGCACATATAGAGTTATAAAATTATTATATACCTTTTGGTTTCCTGGATTCTTTTGTAGACCTTTATATACACAAAACATTATTTTTGAAAGCCAAAGTAAAGAATGATATGTGCTTTTTAATATGACACTTGTGGTTCTCCTTTGTGTGTGTGTGTGTGTGTGTTGCATAAAATTTCAGTTTTGGGTCAAGTGAGATGGGCATAGAAATTTTGTCTTCAACCAAAATAAAATGATTTCTGTTTTTGCTCCTTATGCTTTTCTATGTTTCTACCACTCTCTCTTTCTATCATTCTGTATCACTTGTCACAAACAATTATAATCCTTCATCGCTAACCTTATGAAAATTGTCTCTAAGCCTGAGATAAGAATTCTCTTCTCCCATCTCTTATGCACCTTCAAATATCACCATGTTGGAGGTCAGTCATATTTATAAAACAAATGTTAATAAAATAGAAAACAGGAGGTCACAACAAACAAACAAGAAAGGAACAAAGATTGTGAAAACATTCAATACAATCTCTTCTAATCTGCACAATCTTGCAACATTCACAACTACAGCAAATCAACAGAGGAGAAGCTGAAACATGGTGCATAAAAATTCCTTCTTCAGAATAAAAATTGTCCTAAGATTTTCTACTGTACTAGTAAGTTTTTTTGTTGTTGTTGTTCTGCTCTTGTTGTTTGTTTGTTTTTTGTTTTCCCCTAGTTCAACTTGGTATGTGTAAGGAGTGAGTGGGGGTGTAACTTGGAAGAAAAACCTTGAAATTATTAGTTTCCTGTCCTCCACTCTGTGCAATTCTGTGTGCAGGAATCATCAATGATCTATATTTCACACCCAAAATTGAGAAAGAACCTAAAATAAAATGGTCCTACTTGGCACTGACAAAAAGAGCAGAAAGACTCAAAAGAAATTTCTACCAGGGCTGCTTGGTCATGACCCATCACTATGAGTGTTAGAATTATATCGCATGCCAAATTCAAAAATTAATGTTCGTATTTTTCATCATTTCTCTTATAGAATCCCTAGCAACATACCAGAGATATTCTAGGATTCCATGGAACCCTAGATAAGTGCTAAAAAATCCTTGATAAATGCCGAAAAATACAGCAGGAGAAGGGGCATAGAGAGGGCTGGGGAATAGTGAGAGTTGCCATTGACAACTAGATCAAATATCATGAAGAAAATGGTGACAATCAAAGGAGAGTGAGTACATTTCATTTTTATAAAAATGGCATAGAATTTGGAAGCAAAAATACATCTTGGTTTTGCAACTGAGGATTGTACTGAACTTAACAGTTATAATAAAATATGGGAATATACATGCTTATCTTGCCTCTTTCCTGAAATTCCACTAAAATGGCAGTAAAGGAATAATGTCAGTAAGAATAGGAGAGGTTATCATACCAAATGGGAACTGACAATGAAAATTTGGAAGAAGGAATTCTGTAGCTGATTTAATAGAGCCTAAGAAGCTGAAATCTAATGGCATACAAAAGGAGGACTCGACAAGAAAAAAATGACTAACACTACAGACTCCCAGAAACTGGAGGCAACAGATACCTCTGAAGTGGATGATGATGGAAATGAAAAGAAAGAATTGGTTAAAAGTCTATATAAAGAACTGTGTATTGGGGCGCCTGGGTGGCTCAGTGGGTTAAGCCGCTGCCTTCGGCTCAGGTCATGATCTCAGGGTCCTGGGATCGAGTCCCGCATCGGGCTCTCTGCTCAGCAGGGAGCCTGCTTCCTTCTCTCTCCCTCTGCCTGCCTCTCAGTGTACTTGTAATTTCTCTCTGTCAAATAAATAAATAAAATCTTTAAAAAAAAAAAGAACTGTGTATTATTTGGCTATTGCTGTATAATAAATCACTCTAACACATAGTATCTTAAAATAATATGTATTAAGCTCATAGACATTCTGGTCACTAGGGGGCTGCACATAAGACAGCCTTGCTCATGTATCTGTAGTCATTTGCCAGGTTAGGTAAGTGGTTTGGTGATTGTCAGGACTCTCTCACATCTTGGGTATAATTAGGCTGACTCAGCTCTGGTCTGTGTGATCTCTCATCTTCTAATAGGCTTTTTCATTAGGCAGAGGCAGCGACCCAAGAAAATGAGAAGTATGAAAAACTTCTTGATGCCTAGGCTCTTTCTGCTACATCATTTCTTCCATATTCCAGTGACAAAAACAAATCAGAAGACCAGCTCAGACTTGGGTTAAAAAACTCTACATGTTCATGAAAGTGGTTGCAAAATCATGTTGAAAACGTTATGGAGGGGTGCCTGGGTGGCTCAGTGGGTTAAGCCTCTGCCTTCAGCTGAGGTCATGATCTCAGGGTCCTGGGATTAAGCCCTCCATGGGGCTCTCTGCTCAGTGAGGAGCCAGTTTCCCCTCTCCCCTTCTCTGCCTGCCTCTCTGCCTACTTGTGATTTCTCTCTCTGTATCAAATAAATAAATAAAATCTTAAAAAAAAAAAAGAAAAGGGTACAGACATAGAGAACAGAGAAGTACTGTGGCTATTTTTTGTTATCTATTATAAAGAGGGCCTCAAACTATTTCTCTTTCTCTCTATAATGAACTGGATACTACTGACATTTTTAAAGCATTCAAAGAACAAAAATAACTTAGAATTTAAATATATGATAAAAATTTTAAAGCTTTTATAAAGATTTATTTATCTGAGAGAGAGAGAGCGAGCAGGAGGGTGGGGGCAGAGGGAGAGAGAGAATCTGTAGCAGACTCCCTGCCAAGCATCGAGCCAGACAGGGGGTTCAATTCCACAATGCTGAGATCATGACCTGAGCTGAAAGCAGGAGTTGCTCAACTGACTGAACCACCCAGTCCCACCCCCAATTTTAAACTTCTAATTAAAAAGTTGGAAAATAAAGTGGAGAAAATTATCTAGTGTATTTGCTTTCAATTGCTGCATAACAAATTACCACAAGTTTAGTAGCTTACACAATAAACACATTTCTCTTACTCTCTCTCTCTGTGTGTGTGTGTGTGTGTGTGTGTATTAAAAGTTCAGGCATGACCCCTCTTTTGGGGTCACCTGTGGCTGCAATCCAGACTTTGCATCAGAGTCTCAATTGGAGAAAGATCCAATATGAAGCACAGTTAGGTTCTGGACAGAATTCACTTTCTTGCAACTTTATGACTCCAGGCCCCACCTTTTAAAATTCTGGCTATTGGCTGGTTCAGATCCTACAGGCCACCTAGAGATCACTTGCTGTTCCTTGCCACACGAGCTTCTTCAACATGCCTGCTCACTTTATCAATCCAGCAAGGATGACCTCTCATTCTAGCTTGCTAAAACAGTCTTATATAACATGATGTAGTCATGGGAATGATATCCCATCAACATTGCCAGGTAATATAACCTAGTCAAAGGAGTAATATACCACCAAATTGAAATAAGAAGACTAAGATAAGAAAATGAAAGAATGAAATTTGGTGATTTAATATCTGACTAATAGATTGAAAAATAGGGAAGTGAAAATTTTGAGATGAGGAAATTAAAAAAAGAGAGAAAAATGAATTTTCCCCAAATAGAAAGATATGAAGGTTCCAAGTTGAAATTATGTACTAAATTCCAACATATTAGTGGGAAAGAAACTTAAAACAAATCACATCATTTTGAAACTTAGGGTAAAGCGACAATCTTCAAAATGCCTAGGAAAAAACCTGAGCCATATATAAAGGATGTGGATTTAAAATGACATTTGATTTCTGAACACCAATCCCTACATCTAGGGAACAATGAAAAGTGGTTTCAAATGTTCTCCAATATTGAATTCAAGAGTCAGCTACTTATTTTTTTCCAACAAAGGTTATAATAAAGTCATTATTTTACATGCAAGTTTGTAAAAAATTAAACTCCAACATATTCTTTGTTTCAGGAAGCTTCTGGAAATCTGCCCAGCCAGAAGAAGGAAGTAAATCAAGGAAAAAAATATGTGAGTTCTGAGAAAGAGGAACAATAACATAGAATCCTGGAGGTAAAAGTAATTCCTAGGATAATAGTAAATAGATGTCCTAACATGATGGCTGTACAGTAGACTGAGCCTACAAGTCCAGATTGGAGTGGGAAGATAATGGGTTCTAGGACAAATATCTCTAACAGAAAACCCCTGACATATTGTTTAATATTTTTATTATATTGAAAAAAATTACAGCTCTGCTGGAGATTTTGAGAGAAGAACTATATAGAAAAAGAATTACATAAAGGAATTACACAGAAAAAGAAACCCTCTTCCCAAACCTGAAACCCCAAAACCTGAAGTGATTATGAACTTTAGGGAAAACAAAGGGCTGCACATAAAAGGGAGTTGTAATCATTGTATACTATAAGGCTTATCTCTGAACAATATTCAGATACTTATGATAAAATGTTGATTTAGTAAAAAATTGTGCCATCTGTTTGAAAAATATGGCAAGGAGTAAGTGCAATATATATATTTATGTGTATGTATGTGTATGTTTATATGTGTATATATGTCCATAGTTGTGTAAATATAACATATAATCTACTATTTTACCCATTTTTGCATGTACAATTCAGGGGCATTAATTACATTCATATTGTTGTGCAATTATCACTACCATCCATCTCCAGAGCTTTTTCATCTTCTCAAACTGAAATTCTGTATGTGTTAAACAATAACTTCACATATGTTCCTATCCTCAGCTCTGACAACCATCATTCTACTACTCTAGATACCTCATATAAGTGAAATCATACTTACATTTGTCCCTTTGTGTCTGGCTTGTTATATTTAGCATAATGTCTTGAAGATTCACCCATGTTTTAGCATTTATCAGAATTTCATTCCTTTTTGTTTTTATTTATTTATATATATATATTTATTTTATTTTTAAAAAGATTTTATTTATCCCTTTGAAGGAGAGAGCAAGAGATTGAGAGAGAAAGAGAGAGAGAGAGGGGCAGAGAGAGAAACAGACTCCCCACCAAGCAGGGACCCCCCCCCCCCATGTGGGGCTTGATCCAGGGATGCAGGGATCATGACCCAAGCTGAAGGCAGATGCTTAACTGACTTTGCCATCCAGGCACCCTGTGAGCTTCCTATCTTTTTAAAGCACAATAATATTCCATATTACCACATTTTGTTTATCCATCCACTCATTCATTGTTTGGAGATTTGAATTGCTTCAGTCTCTTTGTTATCATGAATAATGCTGCTGTGAACCTAAATGTACAAATATCCCTTTGTGTCCCTGCTTTCAATTCTCTGGATATATATACTCAGAAGTGGTATTGCTGGATCATATGGTAATTCTACTTTTCAATTTTTTGAGGAATTGGCATACTGTTACCCATAGCGGCTATACCATTTTATATTCCTACCAGCAGTGCACAAGAGTTCCAGTTGCTCCACATCCCTGCTAAACTTTATTTTGTTTTTATTTTTCTTTTTAATAATAGTCATCCTAATGGATATAAGGTGATAACTCATTGTGGTTTTGATCTGCATTTCCCTAATGATTAGTAATGTTGAATATCTTTTCATATGCTTTGTGGCAATATTTATTTCTTCTTTGGAGAAATGTCCATTCAAGTCCTTTGCCTATGTTTAATTGAATTATTTTGTTATTATTGAGATGTAGAAGTTCTTCATATATTCTGGATATTAACACATGATTAGAAATCACTTGCAAATATTTTCTTCCATTCCCATAGGTTGCTTTTTCACTTGATTATGTCTTTTGATACACAAAATCTTTCCATGTTGATTAGTTCATTTTATCCATTTTTCCTTTTGTTGTCTGTGCTTTTGGTGTTATATCAAAGATATCATTGCCAAATCCAATGTCAAGAAGATTTCTCCTTAGTTTTTCTTCTAAGAGGTTTATAGTTTTAGTTCTTATGTTTATTTCTTACATATATTTTTGAGTTAATTTTTGTATATGGTATAAGGTAAGGGCCCAACTTCATTCTTTTTCATGCTATTTCATTTCTTAAAGTACATATATGATGACTTTAATAGATAATAAAAATTATACATTTTAAAAAGAAAAAAGAGCAATGTATTGTTTTTAATCGATGTATAGAAATACGTCATGATTTGAAACTCTGGGTTATTGGCTATGATGTCATCTTCTATTGTCCTTAGATTACTGTGGAATTAGGTGGTAGTAAAGTTTTAAGTAAGGTATTTAATATTTGATGATTTAATCTTAAATATTTTATTTGTCATTTAAAAAGTGAGAATTCAAAACTTTTCTGTTTTAGAAATAAAGACATTTAAAAAAACTAAAACAAAAACCTTTCCCTATACCTTACTCTCAAAAATGTTTCTATATTTTCCTTTGGCTTTGACATAATTTCTCATCATGTGAAAATAAATGAGTGAAAATGGATTATAAAACAAGTTTCATGGAAAAGAGATCAAATACTATTTTGCTAAGTAACAAAATTGAACAAGTTTTTTAAAATAAATTGTTAACATTACCTTCCCCCTATTTAATTATAATTCTCAAGTAAGTCAGTAGAATGGGGAATTTAGAAAGAAGAGGAGGAAAATGAGAGGGAATTAAATGCTTTGGATATAGAAATCCCTATTCTCTATAATACCAAGAAGGATAGAGTTCTTTTTCTTAAGCGATTTTCCAGAAATGATATCTTAAATTTTATTTAAAATTTGTTTGCAAAAGGAACTCTAATATTTCTGAATGTAACTGCCTATCAGAAAGCCAATGAAATGTGTATTTAAGGCCAAAAGAAAAGAAAATTAGTATTGTTTCCACTATGTTGGTAGCAGAACTCAGGAGATTTCAAATAAATCTCTTTTTTTTTAATGCAAAATTTTATTGTAAAGATTTAAGCTTCAAATCTAGACAATTACACTCCAGGATTTCAACTAATGAATACCACATGTTAGACTCAATAACTTCAGCTGCAGGGTGGAGAAGGCTGTTAAAGCCACTCAGATAATAAATAGCTATCCAGGCCCATTTCAGCTAGAGCAAGTCAACTGTATTGAATGTGAGTGAAACATTCAGCTAGAGCAAGTCAACTGTATTGAATGTGAGTGAAACATTAATTCTTTATAAGAACATGCCCAATTGGCAGACACTTTGACATATAATATACATTAATTCACCATTCCACCCCCGTTGAATCTTTTTATCCTTTGTTTGAGTCCGCACTTACATGCACCTATCTCCGATCTCTTGAATCTCTCTTAGGGGTATCGCTTGCAGGTACTTACAAAACATACATTTTTAAACAGACACATAAATGAGAATAGTTCCAGTTTCTCAAAAGTGTTAGTTTGTCATTACTTCTGTTTGTTCTGCAAATAACACATGGCTCTCTTCTTCCCTCTGGGACTGTCTCTGGGTTCTCCCTCCCGGTCCTTGGGACTTTGACAATTCTCCCCCTCCCTTTCTTTTCTAAAGTCTTGTAAAAACAGAGGAAAGAGACTATTATATGTTGGTATTGGACACAAAGGACACCTGGGGCTTGTTTTGGCTCCAGAATTAAAAAAAAAAATTAAGAAATTAAAAGGGAAAGGCAGATCTTTCCCAGAGAGGGCTGCCTCACTGTACAGGTTATTCCCACGGGACAAACTCTTGCGTTTGAAAGCCAGTCTTGGGAAGCAGCAACAGGAAATGCAGAAAGGAATAAATCTGTCAGACTCATTTTCCTTTCTATTTTACAGTGGAGTTGTTTTTGTTTTCTTCCCCCTTCTCCTGTATTGAAGCCACATTTCCCTATTGCTGGTATGAATTCCTTAACCAGAAACAGTGAGGGGGTATGTGGGGACAGTGGTGGAGAATGCAACATTCTCCAAGTTCTGGCTGAGACACTTAACTTTCTCTAACCATATTGATGAGGGAAACTGCAGACGTTAGTAACATAGTTACCTTCTCATACAGCATTTCTTTTCTTTTCTTTTTTTTTTTTTTTAAGATTTTATTTATTTATTTGACAGAGACAGAGATCACAAGTAGGCAGAGAGGCAGGCAGAGAGAGAGGGGGAAGCAGGCTCCCTGCCGAGTAGGGAGCCCCATGCAGGGCTCGATTCCAGGGCCCTGGGATCATGACCTGAGCCAAAGGCAGGGGCTTAACCATTGAGCCACCTAGGTGCCCCATATAGCATTTCTATCACACTTTTTATCATGTTATTGTAAGTTAATTTCATTTTGTTCAAATTTTGAAATATATGTGGCATGTCAAGATTGAAGAAATGAAATTATGCATACATAATTGCTATTTATAGATGTGTGAAGATTTTTTTCCCCTAAATTATTTTAGAGAGAGAGAGAGCATGCAAGCAAGTGGAGGGGGTGGATGAAGAGAATCTTCATGCAGACTCCCCACTGATGTGGAGCCCTATCAGGGCTCAATGCTATGAACCTGAGGTCATGACTTGAACCAAAACCAAGAGTCAGACACTTAACTGACTGAGCCACTCAGGTACCCCATGAAGAATATTCTTTGTGGCCATATATACATTACTTTATATATATTAACACTGGTCTTAAGAACAGTTCTAAAAGATAGGTAGACCATCTTTTTAAAACTCAGAAAACTGTGGTTTAAAGAGAGAATGGGACTTGCTTACATTCTGAGCCAGGATTCCATGGAGCCCCTCAAGATCAAGTCTATTTCTTTTCTCTCCATCAGTGTTTTTGTTTTGTTTTGTCTTGTTTTGTTTGTTTGTTTGTTTTTTAGATTTTATTTTTAAGGGGTGCCTGGGTGGCTCAGTCATTAAGCATCTTCCTTCAACTCAGGTCATGATCCTGGGGTCCTGGGTGTGAGCCCTACATTGGGCTTCCTGCTTAGCAAGGATTCTCTCTCTCCCTCTCTCTGACTTTCCCCTCACTTGTGTTCACTCTCTCTCTTTATCAAGTAAATAAATAAAATATTTTTAGAAAAAGATTTTATTTTTGAGGTGCCTGGGTGACTCAGTTGGTTAAGAAGGTGACTGACTGGCTCAGGTCATGATCCCAGGACCCTGGGATTGAGCCCCGCATCGGGCTCTCTGTCAGCAGGGAGCCTGCTTCTTCCTCTCTCTCTGCCTGCCTCTCTGCCTACTTGTGATCTCTCTCTCTGTCAAATAAATAAATAAAGTCTTAAAAAAACAGATTTTATCTTTAAGTAATCTGTACACCCAATATAGAGCTCAAACTTACTTGATCAAGAGTTTCATATTCCACCGGCTGAGCCAGCCAGGTGTCCCCTCTCCATCAGTGGTTTCTAAACTGGCCTCCATGGAGATCTTGGGGCTGTCCTGCTTAGGGGGATTTAGTTCACCCTGTCTTGACCCTTCCCCTCTGGAACTACACTAGGGTTTACTTGTTTTATTTATTAGTGCTTCTGTATGGCATATTGGGGGACTTAGAACCCAAGTCCTCTTTCTTTCCCTGTCTCAAGGGAATAACGTAGTCGTTTCAACATGGAGTAGATCTTTGCCTTCCACAGAATGAGTCTTGCACGTCTGTATCATTTGTGAGTGACTCTGCAGTCATCTGGAGTTTGGCTGAAGCACAAATTTGAATTTCAAGGGTTGAAAGGGAGATTAAGAGAAGTTAGTTAGCTAGTAAGACAGCCTACTTTAAAATATGGACCCTGGAGCTCATCTTGGCTTTGTTGTTTATGGCAAGCTAAACAGATAGTATCAGCTTGGTTTTAGGTCAGAGATTAGCAGATTTTTTCCTATAAAGGACCAGATAGTCAATAGTCCAGGTTTTGCAGCCTACATAGTATCGCTGTTGACTTTTCTTACTCTTCTCTTTTTCTAAACTCTAGGAAAGGTAGAAATCAGTCTTTTCTGGAAGGAAGGCCTTCAAAACAGTCCAAAGGGGCTGGACTTGGCCTATGGTCATGACTCATCCTTCCCTATTTTAGGTAACACCATTCTTACTTTAAAGATTAGTATCATAGCTCAGAGGGGGAAGTGAGGAATCTGGGCTAGGTAGCTCACAATGAGGCAAACCTTGGTGTGTTTGGCTCCCCAGTGCACTTGTTTTCAGCTATACCTTTTGTTATGGTCTATTTCTTAAAGGGTTTCATTTCACATTCCTCAGAAACAATAACAAATTGTGTTTTTTTAAATCATCATTTTCCTTGAACTTCCTTCTATAAGAGACACATCCAAGAGAATGACCCCATTTCTCAGAATAATGATGAAAAACTAATGCAAAATAGAACACAGAACACAGGTTAGTTACTAGAATTCGGGTTTTGAGTTGTCAGACAAAGAAGATGACTCCAACAAACATCTCAGACCTTTGGAATAAAGTTATTTTTAAGTAAATTGCTTTCACTGGACACATACTTTTGTTCACTGATTTTTAAAAACAAATTCAATGGTAGTCCACCTAAATTCCAGACAAGAAGGCTTAGGAAGGAGCAGGAGAGGACACCTCTCACAACATGAGACTCGTCTAAGCTTTGGAGTTTTTGTAGGTGAATAAGATGGGGAATAAGATGATAGGGAATTGAAGCACCTTCCTGAACCTCATTTGCTTGTTCTTTTCTCTATAAGTGTGAGACCCCATTGCTTAATGGTTTGAAAGCTGGCTGGCTTGCGCCTGCTTCTGGGTTCTATATCACTCGACTGGTGTGTGTCTTGAGGCAAGTTACTTAGCCTAAATATCAGTGTTTTCTTCTATGCAAACTGAGACTGCAGTAGTATATGCATCATATGCTCTGTGGACCCCATGAGGTAATACACAGAAAGCACTGAACAGCAAGTATGAAAAACTGTTGTTGCCACCCCCTTCTTCCCAACACGTACACAAGGTGTTTTGAGTCATACGTCTGCTGGACTTCCAAATGTGTCCTCATCCCTTTATTATCGTTGTTTCGTTGCTGTTTTTAGATTATCCTCACCATGATGCTCTGTAGTCTCAAGAACAGACTGACCCTCTCTGTGGCCCGTCCTGAGGGGAGGAGAACAGACAAGAACAGACAAGAATACATCAAATGAACGAATTGAATGAATGACGATGTGAATGAACACATCGTCAGGCTATGGTAGGTGACCCAGAATGGCAAAATGGTTATAGGGAATGGGAAGATTGTTCTAGAAATAGCATTTCGATAGACTGGAGTTGGGTGAAAATTGTAAGACGAGCAGTAAGAGCCTTTTGGGTCCTGTAGATTCCGGAGCAGGGTTTCTCAGCCTGCCAAATCATAAGCGTCCTGTGGGGTGCCCTTGAATGCACAGATTCCTAGGCAGCAGTACAGAACTACTGAATTAGGGTGTGGAAGGGACAGCCTGGAATTGCTAGGTTTTTTGTTTTGTTGTTTGTTTTTTTAAAGATTTTATTTATTTATTTGAGACAGAGAGACAGTGAGAGAGCATGAGCGGGGAGAAGGTCAGAGGAAGAAGCAGACTCCCCACGGAGCCGGAAGCCCGATGCCGGACTCCATCCCAGGACTCCGGGATCATGACCTGAGCCGAAGGCGGTTGCTTAACCAGCTGAGCCACTCAGGTGCCCTGGAATTGCTAGTTTTAGCAAGTCTTTCCAGTGATTCTTAGGATTTTAAGTTTTGAAAATATTGCCCTAAAGCAAATGGTAATGTAATCAGACGGAGATGGGATGAAAACTGCTCTCATTAACTCTCACTGAGTAACAGCTGTCCCATCAGTTGTCAAGTGAAGCATGAGCTCGGATGCCCTTGGGTGTCTGGAAGCTATAGAATCCTGAAGAAGGTGCCTTTGCTCTTAGCCTCCCTGGGTGTGTATAATCTCTTTCTCTGCATATTTGTGAGACTGTGGTTATCAATCCACACTATGCATCAAAATCACCTGAAGAACTTAAAAAATACTAATTCCTCAACTCTATTCCAGACTGATTAAATCAGAGCAACATTCAAGTGGGTCTGCCCCATTTTTTTTTTTTAAGTTCCCAGTAATTCATATGTGTGACCAGGATAAAGAAAGTTACTGCCCCAAATACCTTGTGTGCACCTCTTATATTCTGTTATCACTTTTGTTTCAAAATAAACTTTATTAAACTATTTTACATGCAATCTATTGTAGTTGTTTTCATACCCCAGTTATCTTCCAGGGGTTCACACATATGCTCCCGGTTTGCACTGGCTTGGGCGATGAGAATAACCATGAGAAGAATAGGTGCTTGTTCTTCCCTCTCTGTGTTATGATTACACAAAGCTCAAGGTAGTGGCTTTAGAACTGTTTTTAAAAACAGAAAAGCCTTTTCCACAGAATAAATGGAAGCCCGCTGAATAAACCTGGTTCTTCCTGTCCTCATAGTGGCTGCTGGGGCATTGCAGAAGTCCAGGCCGTGTGGAGCATACCTTGAAAACCACTTTGGTTAGAGACACAGGAAGCATTGAGATCCCACCAGAATCCCGTTTTGTGGAGAGTCACAGACTGCAGGAAATAGCACCCCTTATATATTTCGCCTTTCAAGGGGAGAGTCCCATGGATGATGAATTGCTGTTCCCCTCTATCCTGTTTCCCGTTTTGTGGCTTCAAGAAGTCCTGAGAGGCATTTCAGTTTTGTTAAGTGATGACTAAAGATGTCATAACAATTAAACCATGAGGGCCTTTATGAAATCCAAACCTCAAAAAAGTAGGTTCCCAAATGCTTATGTTATGACATAACCTTTGAAAAATTTAAATGGCTGGATACTATGCCTCTTCCTCCTAATATATTGATTTTTTACTTTAATCATATACATTCAGATTGTTTTATTGATTTTCTAGGATACCAGGTACTGTGTTGCAAAAGAGTGTAATTATTCTTAAAGGTTAGGCAGCACCTATAAGCATGTCCTTTGGAAGGCTGGAAATATTAACACCAAAACCACATTAACTGAAGAAACAAGAGCCCCTGGGTTAGTAAAACCAGTGTCAAAGAGGTTAATACTGCTTTGCTCAGCAGATTCACACACAGGCCTGTCAGCTTAATGGATCAGGGCTCACAACTGTCACACTGAGAGAAAACAGAAACAACAGGTACATTTCAACTTGAATGTTTTGACCATAAAACGTATTGGTGAAGCAACTTTGTATTAATTGTCATTAACAGTGCAGCTTCTCTTTGTCCTTCCCACAAAGCTATGGGTAGGAGTCAATGATTTCCTGTCAATAATTTCCTTTTACAACGATTTTGTTGTAGTTGCCAGTTACAGTTACTTTAACATCTTTTATGTAACCATGTTGTCCCTTATTTTTCTGAGGTGATGAGGCAACTGACTTTGTTTATGTTGATTAAGGAAAAGCTAGGGCACGTGCTGGTATGGCTAAGTACAACATTCATTGGCCATCCAATAAAAATCAAAATAGGGAAAAGAGGAGGTTACTTTTCTCAGATGTTGAATCAGACAATCAACTTTCTTGCACAAACACAATGCAAATTATAGTCTGATTTCATGCTTAGTTTTTTTTCTCACTTCCTCTGCCTTTAATATTTTTAAAAATGGAAGTTCAAAAAGGAATTTTATGTCACAATTGTAAGTTTTCATAATAGTCCCAACATGACAATTTACTTTGTTTTCTTATCTCTGGTGTACAGGACTGCTTTCATTTTATATTCAATAATACTATTGATAATGGTAATCGCTATGGTTATGTGCTTTACACATCAAGT
This sequence comes from Mustela nigripes, assembly GCF_022355385.1. Taxonomy (NCBI): domain Eukaryota; kingdom Metazoa; phylum Chordata; class Mammalia; order Carnivora; family Mustelidae; genus Mustela; species Mustela nigripes. The sequence continues at coordinate 128,654,419 of NC_081557.1, read as the reverse complement.
TCTTTATACATGGAGCTCCTATAATAAGTATAGTATTTATATATTTGAAAATGATTTATATTCATTTGTCCCTTAAATCTTTTTCTTTTTTTTTTAAGAGTTTATTTATTTACTTGACAGAGATCACAAGTAGGCAGAGAGGCAGGCAGAGGCAGGGGGAAGTAGGCTCCCCACTGAGTAGAGAGTCCAATGTGGGGCTCCATCCCAGGACCCTGGAATCATGACCTAAGCCGGAGGCAGAGACTTTAACCCACTGAACCACCCAGGAGCCCCGTGTCCCTTAAATCTTATTCCCTTTTAACTTCAATCTAAACAGAAGGCTAAACTCTGAGGTTTGTTGCTGCAAGAAAGGAAAAGGTGATACCAGATAAAGCAAAAAAGTGACACTAAATTTCTTCACTGTTTTAGGTCAGGGGCAAAGGTCTTGAAAATAAGATCTTTGGACAGAGATATGAGATTTCTAAATTCCGAAGACTTTTACATATGAAGATTCAGGTCTAGTAGAAGTAGTTCTTAAAGTTATAATTAAACATAAATGTCTGAGCATGGAGGCTTAATGGCCCCCAGAATTGAATGACACCGGGAAGTCCAAGGTAGAAGAAAAGAGGAAGTGTGAGCCTGTCCCTTCATATGTGGTGGTTGGACAGTAGGAAGAGACAAGGAGGGGGGCACCTGGATAGCTCAGTCAATTGAGTGTCTGACTTTTGGTTTTGTCTCAGGTCGTGATCTCATATGTGGCAGGATTGAACCCCACATCAGGCTCTGCACTTGGCAGGAAACCTGCTTGAAGATTCTCTTCCTTGGCCCCTTCCCCGACTTGCTCATGCATGTGCTTAATCTCTCACTCTCTGAAGTAAATAAATTAATCTTAACAAAGAAAACAAAAACAAAAACGAAGAAGATACAGGGAGGGAGGGAAGGTGGTGATCAGACATCCAGAATGTTTAAGGGGCTTCCCTGCCTTCCATTAAAATCCCAGAACGTGTGTGTGTGTGTGTGTGTGTGTGTGTGTGTGTGTGTGTGTATGCAAATGCAAATACTACAGATGTTGAAGCCAAATGCAGAGGGGTCCCAGGCTTCTTTCCCAGTCAGTACCCAAAGAGCAGCCATAACCTGGTGAATTTCAGAGTGTACGGCTAGGTAGAGGAAAAGGCTGACTAACTTGTCAGAGGCTTCTTTACCTCCAATGTGGAATGGAAGGTGTTAAGAAGTCCTTGTTTGTCCTGGGGAAGGGAAGGAAGGCTGGTAATCTTAGCAAGAATGTAGGTACAGTGGGGATGAGGTGATCTTGAAACCAAAGGCTGCAGAGTGGGTCCTTTGGCCTCAGAATCAGAGTCTTGTCTTAGGAGGGATGTTTATCTGAGAAAAGGTTGGTGTTGCTAAGTCAGTGGGGAGGGCTGCAAAGCCCAGAGAGAGAATAGATGTCAGCTGCGGTTATCAGGGTGAGACTTACCTGGTGCCTAAGTTACACCCTTCCTGCCCTGGCCCTGAAGAACTGGGGAAATACCCCCAATTCTCCAGGAAGAATGAAGTTTTATTTACTCTATCCCAAGATGCCACTTGGAGAGAAGTGGTGGTAGTGGGGATTCTGAAAACCTGAGCTTTTACCTGAAAAGAACACTTGCAAGCTGAAAGCAGACCATTTAATGTGAAGTAACTGGGTATTATTATTTCTCAGCAGGTTTAATTTTTTCTTTGACCTGGAAAGGGGTGGGAGGTTGGTAAACTGGATTAGCAAGACAGAAAATTATGGAAGCCGTATTTTCTTTGCATATCTTAGTGTAGTGTGAATAAGCTCCATACTCTAACAAACGGAAAGAAGCAATCTTATAAATGTGTTCCCAGAACAGATAAAGATCAATATTACTCAAAGCTGTTGACTTAGAAAGTCAAGAGAGATTGGAAGTTCTTAAGATGCTGTATTTTTGTATCTTTCAATATATATATTCCTTTTAGAGATTCTAACAGATGTTAAGACACGGAATGTATTATCCAGCCCCTTCCTTTTGCTGCTTCTCATATCTCTCCAAGTGTTCTTCATCTTTGTCCTTTACCCAGAGAGTGGTATGTCATTAAGCATGGGAAACAGGCTTTCCACTGCAGTGACCACATTGTGGGGCCTCAAAGGAAAAATTTCCTTTTGAACACACTTAATAAATGACTCTCTGAGGCAGGACATCAGGAAAGATCCCACATATGTAACAGCAGATGATAAATTCTGGTAATTTACATCCATAGGTCACTCTAAGGACATTTCTGATTTATGACTTTGAACGGAAAAAATCTAACTCAATTCAGAATCTTACCGAGGTAAAGAAGTTGAGCTCATGTCTGCCATCTGGTGTAAATAAAAGGTAAACACAGCCATACCTTAAGGACTGAATGCAATTTGTCACCTTGTAAATACTGTCTTTCCGATGCCTTTTGTTAAAATTCTTAAATCCACATAAAAACACTCCTTTGAATTCCATTTTTATAATAGAAAAATTGCCCTTATATGCCTTTTTCTTTTTTTGCAGTTGGGATTTTAAAAAAAAATCATTAATACTTGAAAACGGGGGTGGGGGGCTGGAGTTTATAAAATGAGGGTATGAATGATACCCTCATGCTATTATTTTCTTCTTTATAGTTAAATTACCTTTTGATTGGAATCTGTACATCTAAGAGAAGCAGCAAAATGGAAGAAGCAGAAATTTCCTTGAGAGTTTGGAATAAGGTTTTGGTTTACAGCGCAATGAAATTCAGGTTTAGATAAGGCCATTGTTCTGGTTTCCCCCCAGAACTGGGAGACTGAGGGGTTTCAGTGTTAACAATAAGGAAAGTCCTGGGTGAACTGGGATGGTTGGTCACCCAAGGTCAGAATCTCAAATCAGGTATACTTAAAAACCATTTACTAAAACATAGACCAAAGAAGCTGTTTGGAAGTGGTGGTTTCAAGCTGGATAAGTTAAAGTAGGCAGATGTTATTTGCAAATATTTTCTACTTTTTCTTTTCACTTAATCTATGTTTACTCTCAGCAGATTTGTGCTTTTGTAAGAGTTTGAGAGAGCCACTTTCTGAAACATTCGGAAGCTGGAGGCAGACTCTATCTAGGGACATCTGGTGCTGACTCTGCATTCCTCTATTTTCTGGAAGAGTTTGTATAGGATTGATATGATTTCTTTCTTAACTGTTTGATAGACTGAATCAGTGAAGCAATCTGTGCCACTGAGCTTTGATACATCAATGAGCTTTGATAGTTTGGGTAGTTTGTGTCTTCTAAGGAATTTGTCCATCTCATCTAAATTCTTGAATTTATTGGCATAAGTTATTATAAATATTCCCTTATTATTTGTTTACAATCTGTAGAACATTAATTTCTGACACTGGTAATTTGTGTTTCTTTCTTTTTTTCTTGACAAGTTTAGCTAGATTTTTATTGATTTTTTTTCCTGAGGAACTAACTTTTGGTTTTATTTATTTTCCCCATTGTTTTTCTCTTTTCTAGATCTATGATTTCTACTTTTATTTCCTTCCTTCTACCTACTTTGGGCTTAATATGTTCTTCTTTTTCTAGTGTTCTAAGATGGACACTTATTTAAGTTTAGACGTTCCTACTTCTTTCTGTTTCTAATATAAATATTTAAACCTCTAACTTTTCCTAAGTAGTACTTTAGCTACTACCACAAATTTTGATATATTATGTGTTCATTTTTATTCAGTTAAAAATGTTTTCTAATTCCCCTTGTGATTTCTTCTCGGACTTTTGTTGATTTGCAAGTATGTTGTTTAATTTCCAAGTATTTGGGGATTTTTCCAAACATTGTTCCGATTTTAATTTTTAATTTAATACAGTTTTCTCAGAGAATGTCCTTCTTATGATTTCCATTGACATTTAGTGAGACTTGTTTTGTGGCCCAGCTTTGGTGTATTTTGGTAAGTGATCCACATAATTTTTGAGAACTTGTTTGGAGGTTCTAGCAGAGGAGCACAGCTACTGGTATACCCATGACCAAAGAATGGTCCTCCTCTGTTGGGGAAGGTTGGTAGTTTGTCCTTTTCAATGGAGCATGAGACCCACATGCATTTGGAAAGAGTCCATTCTGCTGGTTCAGAGTCTAGTGGTTTATAAATATCAGTGAGGTCAAGTTGGTTCACAGTGTTGGTCTTCTATATCTTTGCTAATCTTCTTAGTTCTGTTCCAGCAATTACTGGGAAAGATGTGTTTATTTATATCTCTATTTATAAATTATGGATTTGTCAAATTTTCCTTTTAGTTCTATCAGTATTTTCTTCATGCATTTTGGAGCTCTTCAATGTAATTTTAATTTTAGTATTTTCTTATAGTATAATGTGTTAAGTTTTGCATTTAAGATATGTATTTAAAAACTATTTGTATTCCTTTCCTTTTGACTCTTTCTCTTTTTTGGTGCCCATTTTCCCCCTGTGTGCTGATGTTTTAGATAAGAATATCAGCCTTTTGCCTATAATATTTGTTGCAAGTTTTTTGCTTTTGACTTGTTTAGAATGGCCTTTTTTAAGCAGAAGTTTTTTATTTTTATGCATTTGAATTTTTCAGTCTTCTTAAAAAATTATTTCTGCATGATAGGTCATACTTAACAAGGACTTACCCACTCTGATATGTCAAAAGTAATCTTTATATTTAAAAAACGGGGTGCCTGGGTGGCTCAGTGGGTTAAAGCCTCTGCCTTCGGCTCAGGTCATGATCCTGGGGTCTTGGGATCGAGCCCCACATCAGGCTCTCTGCTCAGTGGGGAGCCTGCTTCTTCTTTCTCTTTGCCTGCCTCTCTGCCTACTTGTGATCTCTGTCAAATAAAAAAATAAATAAAACTTAAAAAAAAAAATCTTTGGTTTCAGTCTTTTATATTTACATGTTGGTCCATATAGCACTTGTAAGATAGAGTTCCAAAGTTATATTTTTCTCCAGTCCCCCCACCCTCAACTTGCTTGTTTATTTATTTATCCATTTATTTATTTTTATTAACATATAATGTATTATTTGCCCAAGTGATACAGGTCTCTAAATCATCAGGCTTACATATTTCACAGCGCTCACCATAGCACATACCTTCTCCAATGTCCATAACCCAGCCTCCCTGTCCCTACCCCTAAATCCCCCAGCAAACCTCAGTTTGTTTGTGAGATTAAGAGTCTCTTATGGTTTGTCTCCCTCCTGATCCCATCTTGTTTCATTTTTTCCTTTCCTACCCAACATGAGCCACCCACCCTGACTCTCAAATTCCTTATTTCAGAGGGGTCATATAATAATTGTCTTTCTCTAATTACTTATTTTACTTAGCATAATACCCTCTAGTTCCATCCATGTTGTTGCTAATGGCAAGATTTCAGGGTTTTTTGATGGCTACATAGTATTCCATTATAGATCTATATCTATATCTATATCTATATCTATATCATCTATATCTATAGCTATATCTATATCTATATCTATATCTACCACATCTTCTTTAGCCATTCATATGTTGATGGACATCTAAGTTCTTTCCATAGTTGGCTATTGTGGACATTGCTGCTCTAAACATTCAGGTGCATGTGCCCCTTTGGATCACTACATTTGTATCTTTATGGTAAATACCCAATAGTGCAATTGCTAGGTCAGAGGGTAGCTCTATTTTCTACATTTTGAGGAGCCTCCCTTCTGTTTTCCAGAGTGGCTGCACCAGCTCGTATTCCCACCAACAGTGTAGGAGGGTTTCCCTTTCTCTGCATCCTTGCAAACATCTGTCATTTCCTGACTGGTTAATTTAAGCCATCCTGACTGGTGTGAAGTGGTATCTCACTGTGGTTTTGATTTGTATTTCCCTGGCGCTGAGAGATGTGGAACTCTTTTTCATGTGTCTGTTGGCCATTTGGATGTCTTCTTTGCAGAAATGTCTGTTCATGTCTTCTGCCCATTTCTTGATTGGATTATTTGTTCTTTGGGGTTTGATAAGTTCTTTATAGATTTTGGATACTAGCCCTTTATCTGATATGTCATTTGGAAATATTGTCTCCCATTCTGTTGGTTTTCTTTTGGTTTTGTTGACTCTGTCGTTTGCTGTGCAAAAGCTTTTGATCTTGATGAAGTCCCAATAGTCAATTTTTGCCCTTGCTTCATTTGTTTTTGGCAGTGTTTCTAGGAAAAAGTTGCTGCAGCTGAGGTTGAAGAGGTGTTCAACCTGC